>NC_090226.1:2082500-2087500 GCF_024489055.1 Chanodichthys erythropterus
ATAAATACTTACTGTTATTTCAATTACTGTTGAAATTATGTCACTTTTTTCAATGTCAGGGGGAAAAAAATGTCAGATTTTGTTGCTGATTTCAAATATGTTATTCAATAGTGAGTTCGGTAAGCAGTTTTTGAGATTTCAGGATTCTCCCATTCAAATAGATCTTGCATGGAAGCCCTGAAAAGCTGACCGGAGGCATTGCAAAATGGCCGCAGAGTGAACTTACTTACCTTGAAAAGAGTACCTCAGGGGTGACGTGTTTTTTTAGGCAAAACCCGTGAGTTAGCATTTTAGGACTTCCGGTTCCATCGCCCCAAAGTCTATAGGTTTTTTGAATGGGGGAAAAAAACATTGAAATCACATTGAAACAATATTTAACACCAAAAAAAAGGTTAAGAAAATACTTATAAACCAACGCTTAAAGTTGCCATAGAATGCTTTTTTTTACAAGACATAATATAAGTCTAAGGTGTTCCTTGAATGTGTCTGTGAAGTTTCAGCTCAAAATACCCCATAGATTTGTTTTTATTCATTTTTTTAGTTGCCTTTTTTGGGGCATCATTAAATATGCGCCGATTCAGCGTGCTTCCCCTTTAAATCCTCGCGGTCCCCGCCCCCAAGCTCGCGACTCTATAATACATTGCATAAAGTTCACACAGCTAATATAACCCTCAAAATGGATCTTTACAAAGTTGTTGTCATGCAGCATAACCGATTATGTTAGTATTGTATTTATTTGGATGTTTACATTTGATTCTGAATGAGTTTGATAGTATGTTGTGGCTAACGGGGCTAAAGCTAACATTACACACTGTTGGAGAGATTTATAAAGAATGAAGTTGTGTTTATGAATTATACAGACTGCAAGTGTTTAATAATGAAAATAAAGACGTCTCTGATCTCTGTGAATACAGTAAGAAACAATGTTAACTTTAACCACATTTAACAGTACATTAGCAACAAGCTAACAAAACATTTAGAAAGACAATTTACAAATATCACTAAAAATATCATGTTATCATGGATCATGTCAGTTATTATTGCTCCATCTGCCATTTTTCGCTGTTGTCCTTGCTTGCTTACCTAGTCTGATGATTCAGCTGTGCACAGATCCAGATGTTAATACTGGCTGCCCTTGTCTAATGCCTTGAACATGAGCTGGCATATGCAAATATTGGGGGCGTACATATTAATGATCCCGACTGTTACGTCACAGTCGGTGTTATGTTGAGATTCGCCTGTTCTTCAGAGGTCTTTTAAACAAATGAGATTTACATAAGAAGGAGGAAATAATGGTGTTTGAGACTCACTGTATTTCATTTCCATGTACTGAACTCTTGTTATTTAACTATGCCGAGGTAAATTCAATTTTCAATTCTATGGCACCTTTAAGTTTTAATACTCATGTTAATACTCACAATATCAAAATTGGTTTAAATTAGTAAACTCAACACAAACTGTAAGAGTGGTTCAAACCTGATCCACAACGCCTGTCAATAAACATTAAAATGTCAACTGGGTTTTGAACAAAGACGGTTATGAATGGGAGAAATTTCGACGCGCGAATAACTCCCGCCTTTTAAGTAAAAGAGCCAATCACTGATTGATAAAGTCATCGCGTCACTGCAGCTGCCGTTAGAAGCTCCGGTTCCCATAGAAACCTGAGACTCGTGCTTAGACTGCACATGCGCATTGGCTGGTCAAACCTGAAAAATACGATTTTTTTAACACTATTTGAGCATAAGAAACAACGTTTATGGGACAGTTTATGTCAGATTTTGTTGCTGATTTCAAATATGTTATTCAATAGTGATTTCGGTAAGCAGTTTTTGAGATTTCAGGATTCTCCCAATCAAATAGATCTTGCATGGATGACCCGAAAAGCTGCCCGGAGGCGTTGCAAAACGGCCGCAGAGTGACCTTACTTACCTTGAAAAGAGTACCTCAGGGATGCAAGTAAGCATTTTAGGACTTCCTGTATATCGCCCCAAAGTCTATATGGGTTTTTTGAATGGGTTTTTGCTAAATCGCCTGATATAAGCTCTGTGGTTAACAAAGCCTCTAAATATTTTGTCTCTAAATCATATGTTTTGATCTATGACATAAAACACACCAGTTATAACCCGCTTGTGATTTTTTAAAACCTTTATTGTGTCTTAAAAACTGCAGTTGCTAAAAGGGACTACTTCCTTTGGCAGGGACTTTAGACGTCATCATGATAAACAGGACATTTGGACTGTATTTCTCATGATAAAGTGGTTAAGTATTCATACACAGCGCAGATCATAAACAGCGAGTATGTTTTTAAATTAAGTTGTGTTTTAAAAAAAAGTTTGAGGAAGCTTGGTGGTGGTGACGTTGATCTGCGACCATGGTGTGCTGTAGTCCGTTTATAACCTACTGTTAGCCTTTTATGTCTGACGACTTTATTTAAGCTTTTTATCTTGATAGACAAATCATGTGTCATAACCATAGGTCATAACCCTTTGTTAAACACAGAGCGCCGCTAACTTCCGGGTTGGCCTACAAAAACACGTCATCCCTGAGGTACTCTATGGGACTTTGGTTCTGAAGGTGCAAGTAAATAATTTTCAAATATTAAATAAATGATTTTAAAATATAAAAAATTAAACACTCACTGAAAAAATGAATTTTTTTCAACCTTGCCCAACATCAGAGAACAATGAACATGCGAATGTGTTGTTCAAGCAATATTTAAACTTAAATCTCAGACTTTAAGGGAATATTTTAGCTGAATCTTTGATTTACAACAAATACAAGTGAGCTTTAAAACATAAACCATAATTCACTGTCAAAATGGAATGTTAAAGCAATTAAAAACAGACGTTTATGAATTAATTTACTTTCAATCACTCCATCAAACAGCATTTTTAGAGGATTGTGGGATATCACATTTATGCTGCCTTCAAAAACATAGCAGATGAACTGCAAAAAATGATATTTTGTCTTGTTTTCCAGTAAAAATATCTGCTTGAGGAGCAAAAGCACTTCATAAAACAAGACTTATCTTATGCTTAAAACAATAACAAATATCCATCAGTGGGCTCAGAAATATCAACCTAATTCAAAGGGAAAACAAGATGTTTCTGACTCAAATATTTGTTCTTGCTTTAAGCATAAACTCGCTTCATTTTGATCATTTTTTTCAGTAAACACGACTTAATTTCTTAATTGATTTTGCTTCTCCAGTAAATGTATCTTGATTTAAGAACGTTTAGATATTTGTACTGGAAAATAAGACAAAAATATTAAAGAAAAAAATTTTTTTGCAGTGTGAAGGCACAAATTGTATGCGTCTTGATGCCATCTGTCCTGTGAAGATGGTGTTTTTCAGGTTTTGAATGCAGTTGACGTATTTAACAGATCAAAATAAACAAGTAAACAACAATATAGTAACATAATTTAACTGCTGTCAGAAGTGTTTTCCGTGTGAAACAGCTGCACAAACCACCGTTAAATGAACGACAGCGCCACCTCCTGGTAAAGCATCATAAGCACATAAAGAAATCTCACAGAGAGGAAGTGTTTTAACTTCATTTAATATGCATACAAAACTCAAACAGATGCAGGAACACGTGTACCGCACAACAAAACAGGTAGAAAATCAGAAAAACTCTCTCCTCATCTAGAGAAAAATAAACTCAAAATATTCTGCTCCTCAAACAAGAGCTTCCTTACAATCAAACTTGCATTTTTTAATTATTACTTCACTTGTACTGCAATAAGCGCCGTAACCCCTGATAACAAACACACATCGCCTCAAACTGAGGTGCTTCGAGAATAGAAACAGGGCGCTTCAGTCGTCTCGCTCTGGACTCTCACTTCCTGCTGGGCTTCGAGAGGGCGAACGACTGCAAGCAGAAAACAAGGAAAAGGTTTATTTTGAGTAAGCATGTCATTCACCCCGTCACTCCCACGCTAAACAGTGTTTCTCATCCTGTGGGGGGACCTACCTCTGCTTTTGAGGTGAAGCTCTAGATTTGGAGCCGCTGAGATTTAAGCAAAAATGCCTCTTAAGATTAACAAGCACAGGAAGTGTGTCGGTGGCTTTGCTGTTTGCATGCGACAGCGAGTGTGTGACATGCTGCAAACTGACATACGCATGCAGCTGAACACACACCATCCGGACTAGAGTAACACCTCTTGATGTTTATGTGATCAGATCACGTGCTTCTACTGTTTAGTCATTTAGGAGTGGAAATCACATATATAGAGGTGTTTGTCATGAGATTACCTTATACTACTCTAGTGATCAGATGAATGGAATCATTATGATTTAGCATAAAAAAATCTTGATCATTCCAATCTTTTGAGGAAGTACTGAAGCAGAACAACAAATGAAATTGAGATTTTATTTTTTTGCATTGCAGTGATGATAGTTTGGAGTCATAAAATGCTGCAATGCAAATGAAGTGTAAATCATCTAAATAATCTTGACTTTGATATAAAGCTCTTTCTGATTCTAATCATTCATGCAAGTCACATGTTCACATTATTGACATTCTTACAGAACGACAAGGAGTCTTGATGTCTGATGAGGTGCTGGAGCATGATGTGTGTGTGAGTATCTGTGAGTGAGTGAGTGAGTGTGTGTGTGTGAGCGTGTGTTTCTGCGTGTTTGAAAGTGTGTGAGTGTATGTGAGTGTGTTTGAGGGTGTATGAGAGTGTGTGAGAGAGTGTGTGTGTGCAAGTGTGCTGTAAGAGTGTGAGTGTGATTGACAGTGTGTTTGTGTGAGCATGTTTGAGAATGTGTGTATGTGTGTTTGAGATCAGGTGTGTGTGAGTATTTGTGAGTGAGTGTGTGTGTTTGTGTGAGTGTGTGTGTTTGAATGTGTGTAAGTGTGTTTGAGAGTCTGTATGTAAGTGTTTTTGACAGTGTGTTTGAGTGTGTGTGTGTGTGTGTGTGTGTGTATGTGAGTGTGTTTGAGAGTGTGTGTGTTTGAGAGCAGGTGTGTGTGAGTATGTGTGAGTGTGTGTTT
>NC_090226.1:2090000-2127500 GCF_024489055.1 Chanodichthys erythropterus
CAGATTCACTGACTCATGTGACCCTCAGGCACTGACCTCAACTAAACTAAACAATCACATTACAGATTAACATTACAGGTACAGTACAGAACAGGGCTGGACCATATAACAGCGCTTTTAAAAAAGCTCCATAAATCACTTCAAATTATTTGTGAATTGATTCAAAAGTCAAACGAATGGGGAAAAAAAAAAAAAAAAAATTATATATATATATATATATATATATATATATATATATATATATATAAAAAATACTTGAAATAATAAAATTAATGTTAACTGAAATGAAATAAAACACTGATTTTATTTTTAGGCAAAATTTCTCATTTAATATAATTTGATAAAAATTAATGAAAACTATATAGACATGAAAAAACAAGAATTATTCTCATTTTCATTTAGTATTACTTGATAAAAATTAATTAAAACTAGAGACATTTTAAAAAACAACAAATAAAAATGCCAAAAACAAATTAACTAAAATTAAAATAAAACCAAATACATACTCATTCAAAAAGTTTAAACTATGATACTACACACTGATCACCATTAAAAATGTTGCAAAATAAATTTTAGAATATAAAAATAATTTTGTTTATTACTTTGCATAGTAAAAAAAAAATAGGAAAATATATGTATTAATATATATTTTAAATTAATTTACTTCAAGATTATTAACTAAATAAATATTTTACTTTTTCCAATACAATTTTTTTTCAATCCAATTTTGCTACAATGACTGGCTAAACTGATTCAAAAAGGCTAATTTCAGAAAAAAAAAAAAAAAAAGATGATTACTGCGATAAATCTAGACGCTCATGGAGTGTTATATCGTCCAGCCCTAGAACCCTAAAAGTTCTTAAAAAATGTTTACAGCATTAAACACTACGACTGATTTGAGTTCAGCAATGGCAATGATATACAGAGAGACACATTAATTGGTACTTGAAATAAACCTTGCAACTTTGCAGGTCGACCCTCTTTGGAACCGAGGTCTAGCAGATCTAGACGATCTAGTAGTATCTATCATCAGCCGACCTCTGCATCTAGTCGTTCTCTTGGATTTCTAACGATGACCGCATTGACAGCCAAATCGCTTGATTGAGACTTGATAGAAGTGTGCAAGGCGCTTTTTCTAGACGGGATCGTGGTCTGTAGAGGTCTCGATGCTCTCTTTATCAAAAGCGTAGGCACAAATCACTAGCCGAATTTACTCAGATTGGCGCTCTCATCAGGTTTGGGTAGGGGGGAGGGGCTATGAATAGTTAAGTAGCAGTGGGAGGAGCCTCAGCGAAGGGGTGTGGCTGCTCGTGCCCCGGTCATAGCAGGCGATCAAAAGTGTGGGATTTGCTAGATGCCTCATGAATTCGTAAAGGATCGTGACTCTCTGAATCAAACGATGAAACCTGAAAGGTTTTGACCAGGTCAGTCATTAAATGAAATCCCAAAGAGAAAACATCAGTTCAGAAAACAACAAAACATCCCCCCCAACCCACAAAATCTAAGTCAACACAAACAAATAAACAGGAAATCAAGCAGACAGAGAGAAGAGAGAGCAGGAACAATATAACAAGGAAACAGCAGATGACAGTTTATTCATCAATAACGTTCAGCGGTGTCCAGGCGAGATCACAGCTGGCCTTACCTGCTCCGGCGTCGCCGACTGTAACGATGACAGTCGTACGCGTAGTGGCCCTTCTCGCCGCACTCGTAGCAGCGGTCGTTCGGGTCAAAGGGCCGGCGAGTCGGCGGACGGTCGTATCGGGAACGTCGCGGCATTCCGGTGGATAACTCCACACGTGTTCGAGAGCCACAGATCACCCTGAAACAATTAGTAATGAAACAAGTCTTTATGAGTGAGTCACTGAATCATTCATTCAAGAGATTTGTTCAAAAATGTTGATAAGTAATGAAACAAGTCTTTATGAGGGAGTCATTGAATCATTCATTCAATAGATTTGTTCAAAAATGTTGATAAATAATGAAACAAGTCTTTATGAGGGAGTCATTGAATCATTCATTCAATAGATTTGTTCAAAAATGTTGATAAATAATGAAACAAGTCTTTATGAGGGAGTCATTGAATCATTCATTCAATAGATTTGTTCAAAAATGTTGATAAATAATGAAACAAGTCTTTATGAGGGAGTCATTGAATCATTCATTCAATAGATTTGTTCAAAAATGTTGATAATGAAACAAGTCTTTGTGAGGGAGTCATTGAATCATTCATTCAATAGATTTGTTCAAAAATGTTGATAAGTAATGAAACAAGTCTTTATGAGTGAGTCATTGAATCATTCATTCAATAGATTTGTTCAAAAATGTTGATAAATAATGAAACAAGTCTTTGTGAGGGAGTCATTGAATCATTCATTCAATAGATTTGTTCAAAAATGTTGATAAATAATGAAACAAGTCTTTATGAGGGAGTCATTGAATCATTCATTCAATAGATTTGTTCAAAAATGTTGATAAGTAATGAAACAAGTCTTTGTGAAGGAGTCATTGAATCACTCATTCAAGAGCTGTTTAAAAACGCTGATTAGTAATGAAACAAGTCTTTATGAGTGAGTCATTGAACATTCATTTAAGACATTTGTTCAAAAATGCTGATTAGTAATAAAACAAGTCTTTATAAGTGAGTCATTGAATCATTCATTCAAGAGAATTGTACAAAAACGCTGATAAGTAATGAAACAAGTCTTTCTGAGTGAGTCATTGAATGGTGACCTGACCGTGACTCCGCCCACTCACTTGCCATCGAGGCCACGCACAGCATCCTCAGCATCTCTGGGATCTTCAAACTCCACAAAGGCGAATCCCGGAGGGTTGCGAGCGATCCACACGGTTCTCAGTGGCCCGTAATAACCGAATGCCCGCTCTAACTCACCCTTACCTGCCCCGGTGCCCAGGTTACCCACGTACACCTTTGTTTCTGAGAGAGAAGCAGAACTTTAACATCTGTCATCTTGACTACCCCTATGAAATTTCATTTCATACTATTATAGTATTTATTAATATTTTGATTTAGCTTTAATTTGTATAATTTCAGTTAGGTTTTAGTTATTTTGTTATGTGCTTTTGTCATTTTATTAGTTTTTTAGTGCTGTCAAATCTATTAATCATGATTAATCGCATCTAACAAGTTTGTATATACACACTACCAGTCAAAAGTTGGAAACATCACTATTTTTAGTCTCTTATGCTCATTAAGGCTGCATTTATTTCATAATAAATACAGAAAAAACAATAATATTCTGAAATATTACTATAATTTAAAATGATAGTTTTCTATTTTAATATACTTTAAAATATAATTTATTCCTGTGATCAAAGCTGAATTTTTAGCATCATTACTCCAGGCTTCAGAGTCACCTAATATGATATATTATCCTTCAGAAATCATTCTAATATGATGATTTTACGCTCAGTTATTATCAGTGTTGGATACAGTTGTGTTGCTTAATATTTTTTGGGAAGCTGTGATACTTTTTCAGGATTCATTGATGAATAAAAGGTTAAAAAAGAACAGCATTTATTCAAAATATAAATCTCTTCTAACAATATAAATCTTTACGATCACTTTTTATCAATTTAACACGTCCGTGCTGAATAAAAGTATTAATTTCTTTCAAAAAAAAGAAAGAAAAAAAAATTACTGTCCCCAAACTTTTGAACGGTAGTGTATATTGTTACAAAAGATTTCTATTTTAAATAAATGCTGATATTTTATAACTTCTTATTCATTAAAAAAATCCTGAAAAAGTATCACAGGTTATAAAATAATATTAAGCGTTTCCGAGATTGATAATAAATCATCATATTAGAATGATTTCTGAAGGATCATGTGACTCTGAAGACTGGAGTAATGATGCTGAAAATTCAGCTTTGATCACAGAAATAAATTATATTTTAAAGTATATTAAAATAGAAAACCATAACTTTAAATTGCAATAATATTTCACAATATTATTGTTTTTTTCTGTATTTATTATGAAATAAATGCAGCCTTAATGAGCATAAAAGACTTCGTTCAAAAACATTAAAAATAGTAATGTTTCCAAACTTTTGACTTTTGACACACACACACACACACACACTTTTTAGATGTGATTAATCAATTTGACAGCACTATTTTCTAAATAGCTTTAACTTAATTTTAATTTAGTTTTAATAAATTTAGTAGTTTAAGTTTTAAAAGGTTTTCTTTTATTTTACTTCATTTCAGCTTTATTTCAATTTAAAAAATAATTTTAATAGCTTTTGTTAACAAAAACAACGAGATTGACTTAACTATACAGCCTGTGAAACTTTGCACATTAATAAAAAGATAAACTTCACACTTACAGTTTCAAGTAAGGATCTACATGTTTAATTCTGACTAAAACTCAAAAGATCATTTAAAATCTGAAAGAGCAAACTGAAACAAAAACATAAAACGTAAATAAGACATCCTCATATTAACATTTAAACCAACAAACTGATAATTAATCAAACTATAAATCGAAATAATGTTATGATTATTACTATTACTGGTTATATTATTAATTATTATTATTAACCAGTGTTTACTTCTCGCGAAGGCGCCATTACAGTTAGCAGTTCGTGCTAAAACACATCACATCTCTTCGATAACCAGCCATTTTTAATATATGAGATGAAGCATTGTGCCTCCGGAGGTGTTTTAATCGTTAATTATTCATGAATTATAACACTCACCGCCTCCGTGTCGCCCGTATCGCGACATAATGTGAAATAATGAAATCCTGACAGAAACAAACAGCCTCCTGTCAAACGAGCACTCGCTTGCGCATGCGCAAACCCATCACACCTAAAACTACATTTCCTATGATTCTCATGAAAACCCAGCCAACCAATCACACGATGGTTTACGACAGCGACGTCATACAGACAGCGTTCACACATGCTAAGCAATCTCCAGCTGAACTTCAGAGGGAAGATGAAGTCGCTAAAGTTCATTAACGCTGATTAAGTGATTAGTTGTTCGCAGAGATGTTGCAGTGGAGTGACAGGAGTCCTCAGCAGTGGCGGGAGTTTGTCAATCAGGAGGTTTGTGTAACAGCACGTGATCAGCAACGCTTTGAGGGACGCGTGTTCACGGTGGACCCTGTTTCTGCCAGGTAAATATCATAAAATAATAACATAAGATATGATTTATAACTAATGCATTAGTTAATGCATTAACTAACAACAATCAATACATTTGTCATTGTTTTTATGAATCTTTATTTGTAAACGTTAGGTGATAAAAACAACTTTTCATTGTTAGTTCATGCTAGCTCAGGTCCATTAAATAACAGATACAACGTTTGATTTTAATAATAATGCATTAATAAATGCTGAAATTAACTAATATTAATAAATGTTGTAGAAGTATTGTTCATGTTAATTAATATAGTTAACTAATGGATCATGGGCAAATTAATTTATGTTCTGTAAGTTTAAATTTCAACTGTTTATAAATGATATTATACGCATTTGTATCTTAATTTAAAATATAGTCATACATAGCAGTATTTAATTTACAATTATTTAAATAAAACAGGTGACTGGGGCTTCTTCTAGAAACATTTTTGCAGCCGTCCGAAATCGCGTACTGAGTACGTAATTTGAATTCGAAATTACTTCGCAACCGTTAAAAAAAGTACGACGGTTATGAATGAGAGAAATTGCAACGCGCAATATGGCGGAATACCTCCCGCCTTTTAAGTAAAAGAGCCAATTGCTGATTGATAGTCACTGCAGCAGCCGTTAGAAGCTTCGGTTCCCATAGAAACCTGAGACTCGCTCTTATGACTGCACATGCGCATTGGCTCATCTAGTCTGAAAATAAGCTTTTTAAAGCTATCTGAGCATAAGAAACTACATTTATGAGACAGTTTATGTCAGACTTTGTTGCTGATTTTAAATGTTATTTAATTGTGAGTTCGCCAATCAGAGTTTGAGATTTCATGATACCGCCATTCAAATAGATAGGACTTAAATGCCTCAAATAGCTGCCTGGAGGCGTCGCAAATATGGCTGCCAAGTGAACAGACTTTCCTTGTTAGGGACTTTAGTAGTTTGAATGAAATTCTGACTTACTCCCTCCGCCATGTTGTCACTGTCGTGTGACCTACCGAAGTCAGTTGTGTTGCTTAACTGGAATTCATAAATCCTCTCAGGACAGTAAAATGTCCATCGTATTCCACCGGAAGTAGTAGGTCATCCAGGGAATTTCTGCCTAATGTTTTTCAAATACTGTCGCTGCGTCCGAAATCGAATGCTAATCTTCTATATAGTACATGAAAAACAGTATGCGAACAGTAGTATGTCCGAATTCATAGTATTCGAAAAACATTAGGCGAAAAGTACCCGGATGACTTACTACTTCCAGCGAGATTCTGAAGTGCGCATACAATGGACACTTTACTATCCCATGATGGAGTTGAAGGGATGTAACTGACGCTGGTAGGTCATGTGATAGTAAAAACACATGGCTGTAGTACGTCTGAATTCATTCATAATCATACAACATGCATTCGTACTATATAGAACATACTTTTAAGTAAATTTAAATTCAAATGTAGTACCTACAGGACAGTATGCGATTTCGGACGCGGCGTATGTATTCAGACATACTACTTTTTTCACATACTATATACTAGGGCATACTCAATTTCTGAAGCAGTGTTTGACTCAAATGGATCACTGAATCATTTGCTTTTTGAATCAAAGAGTGAATCATCTCATTGTGTTTGTTTTGTTTATTGCAGTGTGGTGCTGGTGAGCTTCCCAGAGCATGAGCGTCCATCAGTAAAGGTGATTCTGGGTCACGCGGTGACAGACGTTCAGACCCTCGCGAGCGGAACGGAGGAGACGGAGAGACGAATGAAGAGCTTGTTCCTGCCGGACAGAACACAAGTCCTCAGTAAAGAAGAACTGAAGTCACGGAGGGAGAATCTGCGTCTGTGGCTGGAGAAGAACAGAGTCCCGGTGACTGAAGATGGGGATGTTCTTCGTGTGGCGAGCGTGCTGACCATCAGCGCCCCCTACGGCACTGGAGACTGCAGCTGCGCCAATGAGATCATCCTGGCAAGAGTTCAGAGTCTAGTTGAGAGCATCCCTGGAGGAGAACACACTTCACTGTCCTAAACAAACTTTACTCTTGACAGGCATGACATCACTGTTACAACCTGTTAACAAGTTCTGAGAGTCTTCGTTAAATGCATGATGTTCAGGGTGGAAAGTTACATTATGTAAATATTTACGTTTATATAACATTCAAAGTTATTGTATGTTTGTTTCCTGATGAATGCATGAATAAACTCTTATGCACCATTGAAGATTATTAGCGTTGGAGACCTTAAACTAATTGTCAGCAGTGCTTCCCACACATAGACTTTACTTGGGCGGGCCGCCCACGTATAATAACGGCCGCCCAAGTATATTTGGAGACACATTTTTGCTTTTATTAGTTTTATCCTCTTATACTTTTATATCCACGCAAGATAATGAAACCATCCGCGATTGATAAACTAGTCGTTTCATACCTGCTCGTTACGTGTGCGCTGCATTTTGCAAAGTCACTAGGTGGCGCTGGCGTAACAGCGCTTCAGTCTGCTTCAAAGTTATTCTCAATCAATGAAAAGAGCAGATTTATGCCAAGCGATTGCTAATGAACTCAAGTTGAAGAAATATTACAATGTCTACATTATGGCCTTTATATAAAATGTTTTCGACGATTGTAAGAATCTGAAGGATCAGCCTGCAAGAGTACAGACATTTCAAAATAAGAGTACCTGTGTATTTCGGACTTTTTTATAATTAAAAGTCACATGCTAAGTTTTTTCTTTTGGGCATTATTGGTATTTTGGTTACACAAATTGTATTTAATTTGATTTCCATTTAATTCATAGTAAATTATTGTAGTCTCCCCCATTAAGAACATTATTTGACATATATTATTCATTTTATAAATTTTACTAGTAAAATCTGTGTCCCATTCACTGAGACAGACACTATATGACAGCAAGGAGAACATAGAAAAATGTGAACCATTGAAATGCTGTAATTTTGCATAATTTAGAATGCATAATGATGCATAATATTAGTATATAATGTAATATGCTATGTAATTAAAATTAATTTCAATATGAATAAAAATACTGTTAAAAATCACACATTATTTGTTTGTCACATGTAGTAGACCATTTTTGTGCCGTGGGTAATAGGAGGATTTTTCGCCCGGCTACCACCACAAGTATATTTCAAACCTGTGGGAAGCACTGGTCAGAATGAAAAACTAGACCACTTATTGCATTCTGCCTACTAATACATACTATGAACGAGAAGCGTGTTAGTACTCATATTCTAGAACTAGATTTGAGGCTCAGACTAAACATCACTTCATCAATTTAACTGTGAAAGCACTTCAAAACACAAGATCAATACGAAAGAATCTTTATCTTCCCTTCCTGGTTGTTTTTTTTTTTGAGCTGATGCAGAAACACATTCCCAGAAAGACTTAAATTTGTCTTGTTTGAAGTTGCCTGATATATCAGGAATATAATTTTATTGATCTTTTGAGGTTGTTTTCCCCCATCTTCATCTTTCTTTAGTGTGTAATATTGCTGTTTGAGCATGAAAAAGACCCTCCAGCAGGAGTTATTCACTATGTCAGTTGAACTGCCCGAAACGCCTCCATTGTAGTCTTGTGTTTTCTTCCCGGAACGAACACGTCACAATATTCCTCGTTTAAATAATTCATATGCAGAATAAAGGGGCGGGGCCTGGTTGAGTTAGAAGTGTGTTAAAACTGGTGGTTATGGTAAGGGGCGGCCAATCAAAGCACATTGTGCTTTCCACAAGACAGGGCTTCATAAGAAATAAAAAAAAAACAAATTTTTGTTTCAAATAACATTTTTTTTATGGTTTTAGTGAACTATAACCCTGAAAAATGCTAATGCAAATACTATAAAATTAAAAAAAAAACCTTCCCACATTGTTTTGTTTTTTTGTGTTCAATTAAAAATCTTAAAGGGTTAGTTCACCCAAAAATGAAAATTCTGTCATCTATTACTCACCCTCATGCCGTTCCACACCCGTAAGACCTTCATTCATCTTCAGAACACGAATTAAGATATTTTTGTTGAAATCCGATGGCTCAGTGAGGCCTGCATAGTCAGCAATGACATTTCCTCTGTCAAGATCCATTAATGTACTAAAAACATATTTAAATCAGTTCATGTGAGTACAGTGGTTCAATATTAATATTATAAAGCCACGAGAATATTTTTGGTGCGGCAAAAAAACAAAATAACGACTTATTTAGTGATGGACGATTTAAAAACACTGCTTCAGGAAGCTTTGGAGCATAATGAATCAGCGTGTCGAATCAGCGGTTCGGAGCGCCAAAAAAAGTCACACGATTTCAGCAGTTTGACGCATGATCCGAATCATGATTCAACACGCTGATTCATTATGCTCCAAAGCTTCCTGAAGCAGTGTTTTGAAATCAACCATCACTTTATAAGTTTTTTTTTTTTTGCCGCACCAAAAATATTCTTGTTGCTTTGTAATATTAATATTGAACCACTGTACTCACATGAACTGATTTAAATATGTTTTTAGTACATTAATGGATCTTGAGAGAGGAAATGTCATTGCTGGCTATGCAGGCTTCACTGAGCTATCTGATTTCAACAAAAATATCTTAATTTGTGTTCCCAAGATGAACGAAGGTCTTACAGGTGTGGAACGACATGAGGGTGAGTAATAAATTACATTATTTTTTATTTTTGGGTGAACTAACCCTTTAACCCATGTCACTTGATAGATGATGTTAGTCAGATGGCAACATCCTCAAAAAAACAATAAAAATACATAAAGTCAAAGAAAATATTGTCTTGTTTCGGCAACTGAGAGCATCAAAATTCAACAGACATTCAATCATTTTTCTATTCAGCCTGTGTCATGTTCATTATTGTGCACTTTACTGCAGCTCGTAACATTCACATGTGTTTGATTTCAAGTGCATTTCTGTTTGAGCTGTGTTGGGTCACCTGATGTACATCATAAGCTCAGCATCTGGAGACAGTAAAGAGACGTTTTCATGGCTAGCGTTTGGCATACAGTGGTAGAAACACTTTTATTCCCTTGTTTTAAGAAGGCGATCTTTTTTTTTCTTTACATACTTATTGGCAAAACAGAAATGATTGAGAAAATAAAAGTTCTAACACATACAGGACAATCACGTGTGTTTCTTGAAGGTTTCTCGAGTACCTCTTTGGTGTGCGAGGGTACCTTAAACTCCCGGTACTCGTAAGTCTACTGGCTCTCAAACGAGTCTAGAACATCAGCGGCGTCCGCAGTCCCTTTTTTCAGAGCTGAAAGCGAAGCCTTTACACTCTCCGTCCACACACAGGCACCGGAAAATAATCGCGTGAACGGGTCTTTATTGGGTCCGTTTAGTCGTCTGTCATCCAGCAGGTTTGTTTGTTTGGCCGCAGACGATTGCTGCTGAAAACAAACCAAGCAATGAAATGAAACGAACATGAAACGATGACAAAACAGCTACACGAGAAGACAAAAAAACAATACAGAGAGTTCCCGAGCAATGATCTCAGCGTGATTTCCACAATCGTCGTCTCAGAAGAGCACGTTAAGGGCACATGTTGCTTTCATCTAGTCCTCCAATCATCTCCGCTCTATGAGGGGTTTGCGTTCTCCAGGAGCGGCGGCCCGTCGCGGTGGACGGACGGGTGAGCGGACTCTCTTTTGTAGGTTTTGGGCGGGAGTTTGGGGATGGGCGACTGGGACGTGCTCTGGCGCGGAGGGACAGGCGGCCCGGCGGCTCCCTGCGGCGGCTCCAGGTCCAGCGGCGAGGAGGGCAGGTGTTTGCGCGGCCCCAGCGGAGAGGGCGTCTGCGGAGGGTGCGGGCTGAAGGGAGACGGCGGGAAGAAGGTCTGGCTCAGTTCGGAGCGCCGGCCCTGCGGAGGCGGCTGCAGGTGCAGCGGGGAGCTGGAGAAGACGTCAGGCGTTCGCACGGGTTCCCGCGGCGGCAGGGTGGGCGGGCTGTCGGGCGGCTCCGTGAGCGAGTAGCGGGGCGAATACACCTTGGTGGTGGGATGACGCGGCGGGATCGCCGGAGGACTGTCCAGGTGCTTCGACATCATCTGGAACACACAAACACACATGCTGCGTTTGAGACACCGGGCTATGCCACATGATCGAAGCACTTCTGAAGATTCTCCCACAATTCTGAATAGACAACTAAACAAAATAACATGTCATTTACTAGAGATTTTGACAAAATTTTAATTGCTGGTCTCTAAATTATCTGAATTATTTTTAAAAATTGTTTTGAATGAATTTAATGACTCATTAATAATTACTTGTTTCATTACTGGATGACCAAACAAATCTTTGGAATGAATGATTAAATCACTGTTGCCAAGTCCACAGTTTTCCTGTTTTCCTTTCTGAAATACTAAATTGTGTGTAAGATTTAGTAAATCAAGGGAACAAAATATTAAATTGAGGGAACAAAATAGTAAATCGAGGGAACAAAATAGTGAATTGAGGGAACTAAATAGTAAATCGTGCACACGATTTAATAAATCGAGGGAACAAAATAGTAAATCGATGGAATGAAATAGTAAATTGAGGGAATGAAATAGTAAATTGAGGGAATGAAATAGTAAATTGAGGGAATGAAATAGTAAATTGAGGGAATGAAATAGTAAATTGTGCGCAAGGTTTAGTAAATTGAGGGAACTAAATAGTAAATCGTGCACACGATTTAGTAAATCAAGGGAACAAAATAGTAAATCGAGGGAATGAAATCGTAAATTGAGGGAATGAAATAGTAAATCGTGCGCAAGGTTTAGTAAATTGAGGGAACTAAATAGTAAATCGTGCACACGATTTAGTAAATCAAGGGAACAAAATAGTAAATCAAGGGAACAAAATAGTAAATCAAGGGAACAAAATAGTAAATCGATGGAACGAAATAGTAAATTGAGGGAATGAAATAGTAAATCGAGGGAATGAAATAGTAAATCGTGCGCAAGATTTAGTAAATCGAGGGAATGAAATAGTAAATCACTGGAACGAAATAGCAAATCGAGGGAACAAAATAGTAAATCGATGGAACAAAATAGTAAATTAAGGGAATTAAATAGTAAATCAAGGGAACTAAATAGTAAATCGTGCGCACGATTTAGTAAATCAAGGGAACTAAATAGTAAATTAAGGGAACTAAATAGTAAATCGAGGGAACGAAATAGTAAATCAAGGGAATTAAATAGTAAATCGTGCTTAAGATTTAGCAAATCGAGGGAACGAAATAGTAAATCGTGTGCAAGATTTAGCAAATCGAGGGAACGAAATAGTAAATCGTGTGCGCAAGATTTAGCAAATCGAGGGAACGAAATAGTAAATCGTGTGCGCAAGATTTAGCGAATCGAGGGAACGAAATAGTAAATCGAGGGAACGAAATAGTGAATCGTACACAAGATTTAGCAAATCGAGGGAACAAAATAGCAAATCGAGGGAATGAAATAGTAAATCGTGCGCAAGATTTAGTAAATTGAGGGAATGAAATAGTAAATCACTGGAACGAAATAGCAAATCGAGGGAACAAAATAGTAAATCGATGGAACAAAATAGTAAATTAAGGGAATTAAATAGTAAATCAAGGGAACTAAATAGTAAATCGTGCGCACGATTTAGTAAATCAAGGGAACTAAATAGTAAATTAAGGGAACTAAATAGTAAATCGAGGGAACGAAATAGTAAATCAAGGGAATTAAATAGTAAATCGTGCTTAAGATTTAGCAAATCGAGGGAACAAAATAGTAAATCGTGTGCAAGATTTAGCAAATCGAGGGAACGAAATAGTAAATCGAGGGAACGAAATAGTGAATCGTACACAAGATTTAGCAAATCGAGGGAACGAAATAGTAAATCGTATGCAAGATTTAGCAAATTGAAAGAACGAAATAGTAAATCGAGGGAACGAAATAGTGAATCGTACACAAGATTTAGCAAATCGAGGGAACGAAATAGTAAATCGTGTGCGCAAGATTTAGCGAATCGAGGGAACGAAATAGTAAATCGTGTGCAAGATTTAGCAAATCGAGGGAACGAAATAGTAAATCGAGGGAACGAAATAGTAAATCGTGTGCAAGATTTAGCAAATCAAGGGAACAAAATAGTAAATCGAGGGAACGAAATAGTGAATCGTACACAAGATTTAGCAAATCGAGGGAACAAAATAGCAAATCGAGGGAACGAAATAGTAAATCGTGTGCAAGATTTAGCAAATCAAGGGAACGAAATAGTAAATCGAGGGAACGAAATAGTAAATCGTGTGCAAGATTTAGCAAATCGAGGGAACAAAATAGCAAATCGAGGGAACGAAATAGTGAATCGTGCACAAGATTTAGCAAATCGAGGGAATGAAATAGTGAATCGTGCACAAGATTTAGCAAATCGAGGGAACGAAATAGTGAATCGTGCACAAGATTTAGCAAATCGAGGGAACAAAATAGCAAATCGAGGGAACGAAATAGTAAATCGAGGGAACGAAATAGTGAATCGTGCACAAGATTTAGCAAATCGAGGGAACGAAATAGTGAATCGTGAACAAGATTTAGCAAATCGAGGGAACGGAATAGTAAATCGAGGAAACGACTTGGTAAAGCGTGCACACGATTTACTTTTTCCCCCCTGCATGTCATGCCAAAACAACGCAGATTTTACCCCACAAAACACGATTTTTATTCCGGGAACCCTCTGAAACACGATTGGCCTAGTTTTGAGTAGCAATTGGGTGGGTTTTGTAGTGAAAATCTGGCAACCCTGAATTCAATGGCAATACATTTTTTAACAGTCGCTTGTTGCCACCTAGTGGTGTAATGATGTAATTGATACAACCATTATTTGTTATTTGCGCCAAGTTAGTTTCAAAAGTTGGTTTTCTCTAATTTGATCGCTATCGTAGACATCAGTGTTTATATCCTAACTATAAACTTTTATCTTAGTACTTCTGTGATAATTGAAATATTCGTATTTTGTCTGTGGGGAATTGATTGGATGGTTGTGGTTTGCTATTGGTGGATCTCATGTGAGTGACAGGTTGCCCCTCCCTCGTCATCAGAGAAGAGATGTCGCTGCAAGAGGAAGTTATTCTGATTCACCTTTGAGGGCGATGATTCGGCGGGAGCAGATTCCGGGCGGCGGCGGGGAGGGATGGGCGGAGGAACAGGAGGGTCGTCATTCCGGAGGAAACCCATCATAGACGACACTGAAGAAGATCCTGAGACACACACAAACACTCCAATTACACACACATAAAGCCCTGAGGTGAGAATCATGACAGAGAGGATGCTGGGAAACACGTCACATGATAAACACCGACCTGAACATGCACGCTACTAAAGCCACACGAGGCCGTTCATTACAGTGATTTCACCACAGCTACAGCAACATGAGCCGCTAAAACCCTCTTAAAAATCACTGCAACAGGATGTGATGTCACAGAACACACACTACACAGTCTGCACAGACTGATGGGTGAAAATCAGCAGACATGAGAGAACATGAGAGTCGGTTGATATACTAACGTGGGCCGTGTGGCAGAGTGACCGGAGCAAAAATACTGTCGCTGTCTGTCGGGAAGCAGAAAGAAAGACAAGAGAAGGTGACGGACGCGTCACAGCTGACGGGAGGAAGTGATGTCGGATCAGCATTAGTACAGTCTGCTGCTTACATGATGCTAAATGACATGGTGAGATGAGGTTAGGGAGTAATTCATGTGGATGATATTAATAGAACAATTACAGTTTGTCATTTCTGCATCACAAGGAGCAGCAAACAGAATCTGGGATATATCAACACTGACTCGACCAATGGAGTGAGTTTAGGGCGGGACTATCTGTTTATCTGACCAATGGCAGACAGGGGGAAGGACTGAAACAGGCATTATCACAATTCTGATGCTTTTGTTGCCACATTTGGTGATGAGGATTTAATAATAATAATACATTTATATGTATAAATAAAATAGCAATAAAATAATAATAATGGACTTTATGATAATAATATAATAATTATGGACTATATAAAATAATAATGTGTTTGTATTGTATGTGTGTCAGATACTCAGCATTACTCATCACATCTGGTGATGAGGATTTAATAATAATAATAATAATAAATACATATATTTTATATAGTCCATAATATTATAATATTTACAAAATACATAATACAATATTTTTAATTATTTTATTATAATTAACACAATATTACAATATAATTTGCAGAAGAATATTTATAAATAAAAATATGATATATAGTAATATTTATATATACAATATTTATATTCTAATAAATAATGTTATTGTTACTACTGCTACTAATAATAATAATAAAAGTAAATACTATAATATTTAAAAAATATATAATTAAATATTTAATTATTTAAATAATTATAATTAACATAATGAAAAATACTACAATACAATCTGCAAAATAATTAAAATAATTCTAAATAAATTCCATAATTCCAGACATTTGGATAACTGAATATTCTTCAGGATTTACACTTTTTATTTACTTTTATTATTACCATTTGTTTGTATTTACTCTGATTTTTTTTAATTGTTTTTATTTTTAACTTACAAGATATTTTAAATAACATTTTAGTGCATTAATACTCATTATGAGAATTTCCATGACTTTTCCATGGTATATAAATAATGGACTACATAAGAATAATAAGAGCTGCTCATATTCAGTGGCTGAAATTTCTCTGCAGTTTATCATCATCATCATGACGTAGTTTCTAAGACTCTGTGTGTGTGTGTGTGTGTGTGTGTGTGTGTGTGTGTGTGTGTGATGCTGGCCGTACTGGAGTGGAAGGGGCTGGACGGCGCCTGCGGCGAGTCGAACACACTGCAGACCTCGGTGGAGCTGGACGCGGCGGAGGCGGGTGGAGGCGTCAGGGGCGTGCGGGGCGAGTTGGGCGCTGAAGCGGCGCTGCTCTCCGTCTCGCTGTCCGGGATGCGGCTGTAGCTGATCTTACGGGGCTCGTTCTGCAGCGGCGTCGGGTGCCTCATGGTTCCCGGGCGGACGGTGGACGGCCGAACGCCGGGAGACTTCAGAGTACAGCTGTACTTCTTCGGCTGTGAGAGGAAAACAAAAGGAGTTATCGTCACTAAACCTCACTTGCTTTGATCATCCTGTTGGTGATGACAAATTAACATCTTAATTAATGAAGATTTAAAATAAGACCAATTATGTAAAATCACAGATTTTTATCTTGGAAAAACAGGATATACTGTATGAATTTTTTCATAGAAAATTAGATTTCTAGACCACGGAAAAATCATGGAAATTCTCATAATGAATATAAATGCACTAAAATATGTTATTTAAAATATTTTGTAAGTAAAAGAGTAAAAGAATATAATACAAACATCTAGAAAAATTATGCAATAAAAAGTGTAAATCTTGAAGAACATTCAGTTATCGAAATGTCTGGAATTATAGAGTTTAATTATTTATAAAAATATATTGTAATATTTTGAATATTGCTAATTTTAATCATTAAAATAATTAAATATTATATATTTATATAAAAAATATTTTAATTATTAGTATTAGTAATATTACTAATTATAACTAATAAATATTTTAACTATTTTACAAATAATATTGTAATATCTATTACATTTATTATTGTCATAGTATTGTTAATTATAATTATTAAAATAATTAAATATTCTATTCTATTATATATATATGTATATATATAGTATTTACTTTTATTATTAGTAGTAGTAGTATTAGTAGTTGTAGTAACAATAATATTTATTTATTAGTAATATATATTTTGTATATAAAATTATTTTTATTTATATATTTTTAATTATTTTACATATATTGTAATATTGTTAAATTATAATTAAAATAATTAAATATTATATATAAATGTTTTTTTATTAATAAATATTTTAATTAGTATTAGTAATATTACTAATTATTAGTAATAAATATTTTAACTATTTTACAAAATAATACTGTAATATCTATTACATTTATTATTGTAATAGTATTGTATTGTAATTATTGTTAATTATAATTATTAAAATAATATATATATATATATATATATATATATATATATATTTTATATACATTATATACATATATACACTAATAATAATAAGAATAAATACTAATTATATATATATATATATATACATATATATATATATATATATATATATATATATAGTAAAAATAGTATTTACTTTTAGTAGTAGTAGTAGTAGTAGTAATAATATTTATTTATCAGTAATATATATTTTTTTATATAAAATTATTTTTATTTATATATTTTTAATTATGTTACATATATTGTAATATTGTGTTAAATTATAATTAAAATAATTAAATATTATATTTTATTATATATATTTTTAAATATAGTATTTAATTAATTATTTTAATAATTAGAATTTACATAATATTACAACATACTTATTTCAATATAATTAAAATATATTGTATATACTTTTTTTAATATATATATATATATATATATATATATCTATATATATATATATATATATATATATATATATACACACACTTGTAGTTTCTATAAAGTTTATAAATGAGCATCAGCTTTGTCATTACAGCAGAAGTAACGCAAATATACTGAAGGGCCTCTGAATATCATCTTTGGCCTCGGAGTCCACCTGATTTCCCATGAACACTCTCCTCAGAACAGAACGTCTGAAGGGTTCCACCTGCGTGATGTTTTGGGGTTTTTCACTGTTACACAAGTGAACTCAGGCTTAGTTTGTAAATCTGCACTATTTTGGTTCACATCCTTAAGCACTTTACGGTTTAATACGGAGCGTGGACGATCAGATCAGGAGGTGAACATGCGGTCACAGGTTCTCTGGGCATTGTGTAACCGTGCGTGTGTTCAACAGACTTACGAATCGAGGCAGGGTGCGAGCGTTACGCGGCTCAATCTCCAGAGATTTGTTGAACAGATAGTCGGCGAACTCTTTCTCCGTCATGTCCTCCATCGGGTTCAGGTTCTCAAAGAACTTCTGCAACATCAATGCAATAAAAATGACACGTTTACTTCAGTTCTGCAGTATTCAGAAGCTTTTATTTAAAAGTATGGAATAATTGTGTCTTAAGGCAGCATTTACTTGATCATAAATACAGTAAAAATTGTAAAAAATATTTACATTTTAAAACCGCTGTTTTCTATGTGAATATATAGTAAAGTGTAATTTATTCCTGTGATCGAAGCTGAATTTTCAGCATCATTACTCCAGTCTTCAGTGTCACATGATCCTTCAGAAATCATTCTAATATGATGATTTGCTCCTTAAGAAGCATTATTAATATGAACCATTATTTAAAGCAATATGCAAATGTTTTTCTGACCCATATGTCACTCTCCACACGTAAGCAGTACGGTAATATTGTGTTAAATTATAATTATTAAAATAATTAAATATTATATTTTATTATTATTATTTTTTAAATATTATAGCATTTACTTGTATTATTTTATTATTATTAGTAGTAGTAACAATAATATTATTTATTAGTAATATATACATATATATAATTTTTCATTTATAAATATTTTCATTATTAGTATTATTAGTAATATATATACATATATTTTTTATTTATAAATATTTTAACTATTTTACAAATAATATTGTAATATTTATTACATATTTATTATTGTAATTGTTAATTATAATTATTAAAATAATTAATTAGATTCATATATATATATATATATATATATATATATATATATATATATATATATTATTAACTTTTTGTAGTAGTAGTAGTAATAATAGTAGTAGTAACAATAATATTTATTAGTAATATATACAAATATATAATTATTTTTTATTTATAAATATTTTAATTATTAGTAATAAATATATGTATAATTATTTTTTATGTATAAATATTTTAATTATTTTACAAATATTACATAAAAATAATTATACAACACACACACACACACATTCTAATATGCTGATTTGCTCTGTAAGAAGCATATGAACCATTATTTAAAGCAATCAGCAAATATGCAAATGTTTTTCTGACCCTTATGTCGCTCTCCACGCGTAAGCAGTACGGCTGGTTCTGGTACTGCTGGATTTCTCCGGTGATTTCCGCCACTTTCCGACGTTTGCTGAAGTTGATCAGCTCTTTGCCATGTCTCTTCAGGAAGTCCGGATTTCCTTCCTCAGTTTTTAGAATATTTGTTAAATAAATCCCTAAAACGAGCAGATCACATGTGCATCAGTCACACAGTCTCATCAGAATGTCACGTGTGAAGAAGGAAGCAGAACGTACCAAAGAAGGGCACACAGGGAGGGTTGATGGACCTGAGTTTAGCCAGATATTTCTTATAATGATCTTCACTGAGTTCATGAGCTTCCTCCAGAATCTTCCTCTGTCTGCTTGGGATTTGCTGAAATAAAATCACACGCAGGATGAGTTATGCCATATTATGTGTTTTTAAGGCCAACTGACTATACACACAGTTACTGTCTGGTTGTCTTTAAGCCAGCTCGGGCATTTCCGGTGATCTGTTCGTGTAGTCGCTGTACATCGACACAAAACCATCAATGGTTGACTTTTTAATGTTGTATTCATATTTTAATGCAGTTATCACATTTACCTAATAAACCAGTTTTATTGATTGCAATAAAGACGAAGCTATTGGGACGTTTAAAAACACTGTCTGTAATTACACACACACAGCACTTCAAATATTATTTTTAATGTGATGACCACAAACATTATTGATTGTCCCCATTGTAAAACCGAACATTTAAAAATGTAGGAAATTCAACATTTGATAGAAAACACTTTAAAAATAAAAAGACAATAATTAGCACTTTAACCAGCAGGTGGCGGCAAAGTAGCATTTATTCATATATCAGCCATTTCCTCTAATCGTTTTTCACTTAGTTTTTGATTAAATATTAAACATTATAAAATAACTAGGTTTAAAATACATTTAGTCAATGTGAAGTATGAAATACTCAAAAAATCTCCTGAAAAACAATAACTTTTCTTGTGAATGAATGACACAGAAAGCGAGCGCCGCTCTCTCTTTATAATCACAGCAGCTGTCAGTTAATGATTTCAGCACACTTTATTCAATTAATCTAACTAAAGTGCACAATAAATATTTAATTTTTGAAGCTTTTTTCACATTAAAGTGTGTAAACTGATAGTCGAATTGAATTTAGTCGAGGAGGAACACTGAGGTACGTCTTTATTTATTTATTTTTTATGCTGTTTTACATTTGAATAACTAAATTAATGCTGTGCCTGACTATTTGAGTGACTATATTCTGATTTTAAACACTGATGCTCAACACAGCAGCACATGACTCTCACCGAACGTTTTTCCAGCTGGCTTATATTAATGCGGAAGTTCTAAAGAACAATCCGTGAATATAGTCCATTCACAGACATCTGTTGCTTGAATGTTCATTATTTTTCTTCATATTCTCATTGTTGCAGCTCCTCTCTTCCCAGTCTGTCAGTAACACTCTGTTTAGTTCCTGTCTCTATGAAGCCCCGCCTACTGAAAAGCACAATGTGCTCTGATTGGTCGGCTGGAGCAGTGTGTTGTGACTGGTGTCTGAAAAATGTCCCGCCCCTTACCATAACCGCCAGTTACTAACTAACTCAACCAGGCCCCGCCCCTGCATATGAATTATTTAAATGAGGAATATTGTGAATATCATGCTCACCTCAAATGTGTGGTCGAGTCTGTAGACGGGCGATGAGTTCATGGCGCTCACCACCTCCAGAACACCATTGAAGTTATTGAGCTCCTGAAACACCTGCAGGATCTCGATGATTCGCGATATGACGGCCACACGCTCCTCCACGTTCTCCGTTTCCACGATGCACCTGAGAGACGTGAGAGACCTTTAGAAACACACACACACGGCTCTGAATTAAACACAAGGGAGCGTGCCGTACTTCTCGAACCACAGCGTGAGGTTGGTGGTGTGGCGGATCATTCGCAGCAGGTTCGGCGAGTTGATTTCTTTGTCTTCTTTAGTCCAAACGCTTCCCACCAGCTCCGACGGCTGAACCGCCCTACAGGAGAAAGTACATTAAAGGATTAGTTCACTTCAGAATTAAGATTTCCTGATAATTTACTCATACAGTGGACTTCACTGGGGTTCAACGGGATGAAGGTTCAAATGTCAGTTTCAGTGCAGCTTCAAAGAGCTCTACATGATCCCAGACGAGGAATAAGAGTCTTATCTAGAGAAACCATCGGTCGTTTTCTAAAAAAATATATAAATTATATACGTTTTAACCACAAATGCTTATCTTGCACTGCTCTGCGATGCGCCACGCATGACGTAATCATGTTGGAAAGGTCTTGCAGAAGTACTGATCCACTGTTTCCCATTTTCTCCTCAAACTTCACAATCATCTGACATCGTTGTTTTACTTTTTTTTGTAAAGGCCGTTTGATTTATGGGGCGTTCACACCAGACGCGACTTGTGCGAATAAATCACGCTATTCGCGCGTAGCTGGGCGCTTGAACATTTTGAGTTTACTCGCTTCATTCGCGCGTGAAATTCACTTCACAACAGACGCGAATTCGCATCCTGAGAGGGACTTCAGTTTCGTTTCTGCACACTTCCTCTGAATAAACACATCAACTCGTCAGCAGGAAAGTAGTTGTAAAATACGGCGAATAAGCTCAATTTGCTGGCTTTAGCTAGCTTGTAGTCTCTCTCTCTCTATATATATCTATATATCTATATCTATATCTATATCTATATATATATATCTATATATATATATATATATATATATATATATATATATATAGCTCAAATTGAGTAAATACCATTTTTTACAACTTACCAGATTGTCCGACCTCTTCACTCACTTTCTTCCAAGCAAGATCCTTTTTATTCCTGTTTCTATAAAAGTATGAAGATGTTTCGCACAGCAACAATGATTTTGTCCTCCGTTGTTGTTTCGAATTTCTGCCTCCGCTCGCTACGTCGTAATCACGTCACTACTAGAGCAAGCTCCTGATTGGTTAACGTGGCGCGAACATTCAAGCAAGTGTTCAGATTTTTCAACTTGCCCGAAATGCTCAATTCGCGCCGCAGTATGTCTATTCGCGTTTGCATTGACTTAACATGTAAATAACTCGCGTTTAACGCTTCATTCGCGTCTGGTGTGAACGCACCATTAGTCTTTGCACGTTCGCTTTGTAAACACTAGATCGGTGCTTCCACCTACGTCACGTGTGACTAGGCATGTGACGGTATCAAATTTTCATGTTGCGATTAATTGATGAAGATTTTATCACGGTAAACGGTATTATCACGATATTAAAATAAGTTGCAAAACCATTTTTGTCAGTTTAACAGGTTTAAGAACTCTTTTTGTAATAAAACAAAAACAACACTGAAAATTTCAAATAGATTAAAATGCAAAAGAATTAGGCTATAACGAACAACAGATAACACTTTACTCTATTTAATGCATTAACTAAGATTGAGCAATAGCTACATTTGTTACAGAAAGTGTTATTAAGTTGGCTTGAAAAAGCCAACTTACTGATCTACTACTTAAGCTTATTAATGGTGCTTGCCAAAGGCAAAGCTCCATTCTTATTCTTCTGCATACTTATTATTCTTCTTCTTCTTCTTCTGGACACAATTTCTGCGCGCTACTCCTCCCGCAGTTTTTGTCATAGACCCATGAATGAGGTGTCAAATCGACCGGCTCATTGAGGACAGGTGTGCTATGACTTTTATAAGCGATCGGGTGTACGATGTTCGTCCGGCGGGCGAAAAAGTAGCGAAAAAAATCCCATAGACTTTGCATTGGGACAAACTTTGATGAGTAATAGCTCCTAACGAGAATTTCATAGAAACATGTGGGTTACCACGTTTGAAGAGCCTGATAGGCTCTCTCAGACCATACCTCAAAATGGGGTGTAAGTTGTACCCCTGGGGCGCAAGAGCTGCCCAAAGTTGCCCCATAGACATACTATGGTGAAGCCGTGCCCATGAACCAGGAAGTACTGTGTTTTTCCTACTATGGGAAATTACATAGGGATTTTGTATTGAACATAACTCTGGATCACAATGTCATAGAGACAAGGGGTGGGCCCATTTTACTCAGGCAACCAATCAGTCTCTCAGGATCATTGTGAAGCTATCAAGCCACGCCCTAGCAACCATATAGAGCACCATAGCAACAAGTTCCATTGACTTCCATTGAAAAAGATCAAATGAATATCTTTGGATAGAAGTGTCGTACAAACAAGAGGGTGGGCTCATTTGACTGGAGGCAGCAAACCGCCAATCACAAATCACCTTAAAGACATCATAGCCACGCCTTAGCAACCATTTAAAGCACCCTAGCAACCCAAAGCATAGGCAGATATCTTCAAATCTGAATATCATAGAGGCATGGGGATTGGTTTATATCATTTATACTGGCAAGCAGCCTTTGGTTTATCATTACTAGCAGCTGCCAAGCCACTCCCTAGCAACCAAACAGAGTACCCTAGCAACCGTTTTGCAAGATCTATATCTCTGCATCAGAACATCATAAAGACATGGGGGTTGGTTTATATTGTCAAGCAGCCTTTGGAGTATCATCATTGGTAGCTGCCAAGCCACTCCTTAGCAACCAAACAGAGTACCCTAGCAACCGTTTAGCAAGATCTATATCTCTGCATCAGAGCATCATAGAGACATGGCGGTTGGCTCTTTTGACTCATGCTGAAGAAACTGAACTTCCAACATGCTACACATGCTAAAGAGTGAATAGCTACATGCTAATAGTGATTAGCTTAGGGTTTAAACATGACACAAACTAGTAAAAATGTGTTACATCATGCTGGTAACATGCTAATTGTGTTAAAGCATCATGCTAAGGATGCTAATCATGTTAGCATCATGCTAAAGAACATGCTAATTATGTTAAGATCTTGTTAAAAACATGCTAAGAACATGGTAATCATAAGCAAGATCATGCCAAGATTATGCTAATCATGTTAAGCATGTTGCTAGCATTATGCTAACATGATTAAAACATCTTTCTAAAAACATGCTAAGAAAGATGCTAAGGGTGTTAAGATTATGCTAAGAATAAATGCTAATCATGTTAAGATGTTGCTAAAGATAATGCTAACATGATTAGCATCTTTCTAAAACATGCTAGCAAAGATGCCAAGGGTGTTAAGATAATCACAAGAACATGCTAATCATGTTAAGATCTTGATAAAAACATCCTAAGAGGACGGTAATTATGTTAAGATAATGCTAATCAAGAGTGCCGAGTTTTGCCACTGCAAGCACCATTCACATTTTCTTCAGGAAATGTACATTCTAGTATTGTAATTACTATTCACCTGAACAAAACTTTGGCGCGTAACTCGTCCCGCACCGTTTGTCATAGACCCACATATGAGGTGTCAAATCGACCGGCTTATTGAGGAGAGGTGTGCTATGACTTTTCTAAGCGATCGGGTGTACGATGTTCGCACAGCGTACGAAAAAACGGCTAAATAAACTCCCATAGACTTAACATTGGGTCAAAATCTGTGAGATCATATCTTTGGATCAGAAGGTCATAGAGACTTGGGGCTGGGCTCTTTGATTCGGCCAGCCAATAAGTAGTGACACAGCAACTTCATAGCCACGCCCTAGCAACCAATTACAGCACCCTAGCAACCGGGGCCGAATTTTGCCACTGCAAGCACCATTCACATTTTCTTCAGGAAATGTACATTCTAGTATTGTAATTACTATTCACCTGAACAAAACTTTTGCGCGTAACTCATCCTGCACCGTTTGACGTAGACCCACAAATGAGGTGTCAAATCGACCGGCTTATTGAGGAGAGGTGTGCTATGACTTTTCTAAGTGATCGGGTGTACGCTGTTCGCACAGCATACGAAAAAATTGGCTGAAAAAACTCCGATAGACTTAACATTGAGTCAAAATCTGTGAGATCATATCTTTGGATTGGAAGGTCATAGAGACTTGGGGCTGGGCTCTTTTGATTCGGCCAGCCAATACGTAGTGACACAGCAACTTCATAGCCACGCCCTAGCAACCAATTACAGCACCCTAGCAACCGGTGCCGAATTTTGCCACTGCAAGCACCATTCACATTTTCTTCAGGAAATGTACATTCTAGTATTGTAATTACTATTCACCTGAACAAAACTTTGGCGCGTAACTCGTCCCCGCACCATTTGTCGTAGACCCACAAATGAGGTGTCAAATCGACCAGGTTATTGAGGAGAGGTGTGCTATGACTTTTCTAAGCGATCGTGTGTACGATGTTCGCACAGCGTACGAAAAAAATGGCTGAAACAACTCCCATAGACTTAACATGGGGTCAAAATCTGTGAGATCATATCTTTGGTTTAGAAGGTCATAGAGACTTGGGGCTGGGCTCTTTTGACTCGGCCTATCAAGCTGCCAATAAGTAGTGACTTCATGGCCACACCCTAGCAACCAATTACAGCACCCTAGCAACCGGGTGCCGAATTTTGCCACTGCAAGCACCATTCACATTTTCTTCAGGAAATGTACATTCTAGTTAATGGTGCTTGCCAAAGGCAAAGCTCCATTCTTATTCTTCTGCATACTTATTATTCTTCTTCTTCTTCTTCTGGACACAATTTCTGCGCGCTACTCCTCCCGCAGTTTTTGTCATAGACCCATGAATGAGGTGTCAAATCGACCGGCTCATTGAGGACAGGTGTGCTATGACTTTTATAAGCGATCGGGTGTACGATGTTCCGTCCGGCGGGCGAAAAAGTAGCGAAAAAATCCCATAGACTTTGCATTGGGACAAACTTTGATGAGTAATAGCTCCTAACGAGAATTTCATAGAAACATGTGGGTTACCACGTTTGAAGAGCCTGATAGGCTCTCTCAGACCATACCTCAAAATGGGGTGTAAGTTGTACCCCTGGGGCGCAAGAGCTGCCCAAAGTTGCCCCATAGACATACTATGGTGAAGCCGTGCCCATGAACCAGGAAGTACTGTGTTTTTCCTACTATGGGAAATTACATAGGGATTTTGTATTGAACATAACTCTGGATCACAATGTCATAGAGACAAGGGGGTGGGCCCATTTTACTCAGGCAACCAATCAGTCTCTCAGGATCATTGTGAAGCTATCAAGCCACGCCCTAGCAACCATATAGAGCACCATAGCAACAAGTTCCATTGACTTCCATTGAAAAAGATCAAATGAATATCTTTGGATAGAAGTGTCGTACAAACAAGAGGGTGGGCTCATTTGACTGGAGGCAGCAAACCGCCAATCACAAATCACCTTAAAGACATCATAGCCACGCCTTAGCAACCATTTAAAGCACCCTAGCAACCCAAAGCATAGGCAGATATCTTCAAATCTGAATATCATAGAGGCATGGGGATTGGTTTATATCATTTATACTGGCAAGCAGCCTTTGGTTTATCATTACTAGCAGCTGCCAAGCCACTCCCTAGCAACCAAACAGAGTACCCTAGCAACCGTTTTGCAAGATCTATATCTCTGCATCAGAACATCATAAAGACATGGGGGTTGGTTTATATTGTCAAGCAGCCTTTGGAGTATCATCATTGGTAGCTGCCAAGCCACTCCTGAAGCAACCAAACAGAGTACCCTAGCAACCGTTTAGCAAGATCTATATCTCTGCATCAGAGCATCATAGAGACATGGCGGTTGGCTCTTTTGACTCATGCTAGCAAACTGAACTTCCAACATGCTACACATGCTAAAGAGTGAATAGCTACATGCTAATAGTGATTAGCTTAGGGTTTAAACATGACACAAACTACTAAAAATGTGTTACATCATGCTGGTAACATGCTAATTGTGTTAGCATCATGCTAAGAGCATGCTAATCATGTTAAGCATCATGCTAAGAAACATGCTAATTATGTTAAGATCTTGTTAAAAACATGCTGAAGAACATGGTAATCATGCTAAGATCATGCTAACATTATGCTAATCATGTTAAGATGTTACAAGATTATGCTAACATGATTAGATCTTCTAAAAACATGCTAAGAAAGATGCTAAGGGTGTTAAGATTATGCTAAGAATAAATGCTAATCATGTTAAGATGTTAAGTTAAGATAATGCTAACATGATTAAACATCTTTCTAAAAACATGCTAAGAAAGCATGCCAAGGGTGTTAAGATAATGCTAAGAACATGCTAATCATGTTAGCATCTTGATAAAAACATCCTAGAGGACGGTAATTATGTTAAGATAATGCTAAATCAAGAGTGCCGAGTTTTGCCACTGCAAGCACCATTCACATTTTCTTCAGGAAATGTACATTCTAGTATTGTAATTACTATTCACCTGAACAAAACTTTGGCGCGTAACTCGTCCCGCACCGTTTGTCATAGACCCACATATGAGGTGTCAAATCGACCGGCTTATTGAGGAGAGGTGTGCTATGACTTTTCTAAGCGATCGGGTGTACGATGTTCGCACAGCGTACGAAAAAACGGCTAAATAAACTCCCATAGACTTAACATTGGGTCAAAATCTGTGAGATCATATCTTTGGATCAGAAGGTCATAGAGACTTGGGGCTGGGCTCTTTTGATTCGGCCAGCCAATAAGTAGTGACACAGCAACTTCATAGCCACGCCCTAGCAACCAATTACAGCACCCTAGCAACCGGGGCCGAATTTTGCCACTGCAAGCACCATTCACATTTTCTTCAGGAAATGTACATTCTAGTATTGTAATTACTATTCACCTGAACAAAACTTTTGCGCGTAACTCATCCTGCACCGTTTGACGTAGACCCACAAATGAGGTGTCAAATCGACCGGCTTATTGAGGAGAGGTGTGCTATGACTTTTCTAAGTGATCGGGTGTACGCTGTTCGCACAGCATACGAAAAAATTGGCTGAAAAAACTCCGATAGACTTAACATTGAGTCAAAATCTGTGAGATCATATCTTTGGATTGGAAGGTCATAGAGACTTGGGGCTGGGCTCTTTTGATTCGGCCAGCCAATACGTAGTGACACAGCAACTTCATAGCCACGCCCTAGCAACCAATTACAGCACCCTAGCAACCGGTGCCGAATTTTGCCACTGCAAGCACCATTCACATTTTCTTCAGGAAATGTACATTCTAGTATTGTAATTACTATTCACCTGAACAAAACTTTGGCGCGTAACTCGTCCCGCACCATTTGTCGTAGACCCACAAATGAGGTGTCAAATCGACCAGGTTATTGAGGAGAGGTGTGCTATGACTTTTCTAAGCGATCGTGTGTACGATGTTCGCACAGCGTACGAAAAAAATGGCTGAAACAACTCCCATAGACTTAACATGGGGTCAAAATCTGTGAGATCATATCTTTGGTTTAGAAGGTCATAGAGACTTGGGGCTGGGCTCTTTTGACTCGGCCTATCAAGCTGCCAATAAGTAGTGACTTCATGGCCACACCCTAGCAACCAATTACAGCACCCTAGCAACCGGGTGCCGAATTTTGCCACTGCAAGCACCATTCACATTTTCTTCAGGAAATGTACATTCTAGTTATTATTATTATTCTTCTTAGACTAAATTTCTAAATGCATCTCCTCCTAGACTGTTCAAGCTACAACCACCAAACTCGGACTAGACCTTCAGACTATTCTGACTTAGTGTGCTATATCTTTTCAGACTGATCAGACTTACGGTTTTCCTAAAAAAGCTGACTAAAACTTGGAAAAATCCCATTGACTTTCATTGACGGAATGTTCAAATGAGCCAAGACTATTCAAACTCCAACTGTCAAAATTCAAATTTTGACAGTTGGAGAGGCCCATCAGACTCTATTAGATGCCATTCTATGTACTATTTCTAATCCATTGAGACTCATTCAAATTTCCATTCTATCTAATATGTCTTTATCTATCTATCTATCTATCTATCTATCTATCTATCTATCTATCTATCTATCTATCTATTTCTCTTTCTAATCTATCTATCTATCTATCTATCTATCTATCTATCTATTTCTCTTTCTAATCTATCTATCTATCTATTTCTCTTTCTAATCTGTCTATCTATCTATCTATTTCTCTTTCTTATCTATCCATCTATCTATCTATCTATCTATCTATCTATCTATCTATCTATCTATCTATCTATTTCTCTTTTTAATCTATCTATCTCTATCTATCTATCAAACTAAATCTATCTATCTATCCCTTCTCATCTATCAATCAATCTATCTTTCTTCTCATCTATCACTTTTCATCTATCTATCTATCACTTCTCATCTATCTCTCTTCTCATCTATCTCTCTTCTCATCTATCTCTCTTCTCATCTATCACCTCTCATCTATCTCTCTTCTCATCTATCACTTCTCATCTATCTCTCTATCTATCTATCTATCTATCTATCTATATATCTATCTATTTCTCTTTCTAATCTATCTATCTATCTATCTATCTATCTATCTATCTATCTATCTATCAAACTAAATCTATCTATCTATCTATCTATCTATCTATCTATCTATCTATTTCTCTTTCTCTTTCTAATCTATCTATCTATCTATCTATCCCTTCTCATCTATCTATCAATCTATCTTTCTTCTCATCTATCACTTCTCATCTATCTCTCTTCTCATCTATCACTTCTCATCTATCTCTCTTCTCATCTATCACTTCTCATCTATCTCTCTATCTATCTATCTATCTATGATCAACTCTCATAGCAACCACCCAAACCAACCTAGCAACCACCCAGAACACCATGGCAACTGCATAGCAACCACACAAATCACCCTGGCATCATCCTAGCAACCAGCCTGGATACAATAGCAACCACATAGCAACACCATGGCAACCACCCCGAATACCCTAGCAACCGCATAGCAACACCCTAGCAACCACCCCGAGTACCCTAGCAACAGCATAGCAACACCTTAGCAACCACCCCGAGTACCCTAGCAACACCCTAACAACCACCCCGAGTACCCTAACAACCGCATAGCAACACCCTAGCAACCACCCGAGTACCCTAGCAACCACCCCGAGTACCCTAGCAACCGCATAGCAACACCTTAGCAACCACCCCGAGTACCCTAGCAACACCTTAGCAACCACCCCGAGTACCTTAGCAACCGCATAGCAACACCCTAGCAACCACCCGAGTACCATAGCAACCGCATAGCAACACCTTAGCAACCACCCCGAGTACCATAGCAACCGCATAGCAACACCCTAGCAACCACCCCGAGTACCCTAGCAACCGCATAGCAACACCCTAGCAACCGCATAGCAACACCTTAGCAACCACCCCGAGTACCCTAGCAACTGCATAGCAACACCATAGCAACCAAACAGAGTGCCCTAGCAACCAATTTGCAAAATCTATATCTCTGCATCAGAACATCGTACAGACATGGGGATTGGTTTATATTGTCAAGCAGCCTTTGGAGTATCATCACTGGTAGCTGCCAAGTCACTCCCTAGCAACCAAACAGTACCCTAGTAACCATTTTGCAAAATCTGTATCTCTGCATCAGAACATCTTCCAGACATGGGGGTTGGTTTATATTGTCAAGCAGCCTTTGGAGTATCATCACTGGTAGCTGCCAAGCCACTCCCTAGCAACCAAACAGAGTACCCTAGCAACCGTTTTGCAAAATCTATATCTCTGCATCAGTACATCGTAGAGACATGGGGGTTGGCTTTTTGACTCATGCTAGCAATCTGGACTTCCAACATGCTAGCAGTGAATAGCTACATGCTAATAGTGATTAGCTAAGTGCTAGAGTGGGCTAAGAACATGCTAATAACTCTATAAAAACTCCATAGTATCCATCTGTGACAATTACCAATCTATCTATCTATCTAATAAAACTTAAACTTTCAAACTTCAAACTTTTAAAACTTCTTCAAACTTTCTGGCTATGCTTTTTCAAGCCAACTTAAAGTTTGTCCTCAAACTTTTTTATCTAGTTTTTTTGTTAATGTTAGTTTAGAAACAACTGATCATTGTTAGTTTTATCTCAGGTCCATTAAATAAGTTATTTTGATTTTAGTAATGTTATTAAATAGTAACTAAGAAAGTAACATTAATTAATAATAATTAATACTTATAAGTATTTTTATTGTCAGTTTAGTGATAATGAATTAACATGTTAACTAATGAAGCTGTATGTTTTCAAAGTTTTACTGAACAATAACAAATAATCAGAACATTTCTAATCATTAGGGCATGTTGTAGTCCAGATTAAAATATAAAAATGTTTAGGTTTGAAAATAAATATCCTTTAAGTCTTTTTTAAGTATTCAGCATTTGGTGCTGTGATGAACAACACTGAGATTACAAAAAAATGAATGGCTGTTTGAAGCATTTTAAAAACTTCACTAGCGCAGTTACTTTGTTTGCACGGTTTCCGTGGTAACCGCTGCACGCTGCTGTTCCATCAGCGCCCTCTGCTGTCAGAGAGTGAACGCGCACTTTCATTCAGCTCGTCTCCTTCACTGGTTCCGCCATGTGCTTCTCGTGCACGTTGGGATTGTTTACATCTGAGCGCGTGTCCTTTTGACGCAGAATACAGCGGTGTTGAGCATTTTATATGATTGATGGGTAAAGTATTCTTAATTGCCTTATAAAAAGTTAATAATTGGTAATAAATTATTAATTACGGTATTCTGAAGCGCCGACGATTACAATATCGTGCATATTCATTATCGTGATTTATCGCATTACCGAATATCGGCACAAGTCTACGTGTGACCTTTCCAACATGATTACGTAATGCGTGGCGCATCGCAAAGCATTTGTGGTTAAAAAGTATATCAATTTTTAATTATTTTGAGAAAATGAGCGATGGTTTCTCTAGATAAGACTCTTATTCCTCGTCTGGGATCATGTAGGGCTCTTTGAAGCTGCACTGAAACTGACATTTGGACCTTCAACCGTTTGGAGGCCAGTGAAGTCCACTATATGGAGCAAAATCCTGGAATGTTTCCCTCAAAGACCTTAATTTCTTTGCAACTGAGGAAAGAAAGACATGAACATCTTGAATGACAGGGGGTGAGTAAATTATCAGGAAAATTTAATTCTGAACTGAACTAATCAACAAACAAAAAACATCTAGACACTTTACAACTCAAAAAATATATCAATTAATTAATCACAGACAAATGTTTTGTATTTTAAATATGCAAATGATGCATAATCTAATTAAATATGCATTAGAAATCTGAACATTGGATAAAGCCAGGCTCAAAATTCTTGTTTGATTTTGTTGACACTCTATAAATCAGAAAAATACTGTCAGCAGACAGAAATAAATACATTTCACCATGTTTTTAGGATTAAAATGTCCTGTAAATCAGGTGAATGATATATAAACAAACCTTCAGAATATAGAAATGAATAAAACTGTAAAGTTCGGTGTGTGTAAAGCTGCTGAAGTGGAGATTTCCTACTCAAACTCACTGCTTTTAAAGATCTACGGATGCAAAGTGCAATAAAATAAACTTTTCATTAGTCTGCATGAATGACCAGTGCATGAAAAAAACACAACAATAGATTTATTGTCTCGCCTTAATAATTAATGCAAGAGCTTGAACACAAATTCAAGCTTCGCTCGTGCTGGCAGACATTTACTGTAACTCTATTTACTGTAACGCTTCCTGTTCGTTCAGAAACACTGAGAGACGATCGCCTGACACAGAGATGATGTCAAAATCACCCAGAATGCTCTTTCAATCAGGAACCGAGCTGTTTTGCGTGTGCGGTTTGGTTCAGTGTTTTGGGAGACGGGTGCACAGAGCGGCCTCATGGGAAATGGAGCTGAGGTGGTGACCTTGGGTACGACGCTCATTGCCTGTTCCCACAGAGGTGAAGGGAAGTGTGTATGTGTGTGTGTCACAGCTGGACTCTCTATTGTGTTAAACTGCCCCATTTTCTGTGCAGACAGTGTTGCCAACGGGGCAGAAAATAAAAATACAAACAGGAAATCCAGCCTTTTCCCTTATAAAGAAAAAAAGCAACGTTAAAATACTGAACGAGTGCAAAACGACGATAACTATAGTTTTAAAAAACGTTGTACATATAAATTAATATTTTTGGAGTCACGTTCAGAGTGATGTTTTCCAGCTGATGAATTATAAAAACATGGACAGCCAATCAGAATCCATCCTGCTTTAAAGAGCATTTAAAGCGACAGCGCTCTTATAATAAACACAAGTAAATGCCGACAGGGGTCATAGTTCAAGGCTGAAGTGTCGCACCTGTAGAAGTCAGACTCCAGCAGCGTGAGCTGTCGGGCGATCTCGATGGGGTGAAGGGTCATGAGGTCAAACTGATCCGTCTGTCCCGCTTTACAGAGGTGCCACTCGATGGCCGGCGGCGAGCTCTCGAACGTGATGTTGTGACTGGGACCGTTCGCTTGCGCCTGCTTTTTCCTCTGGATGATCTTCGTGATGGACTCCACCCACTTCCTCATGGCTTTACCTGTGGACAGGTGACAGGACTGATGTCAGAGAGGCAGAACGGAATGGAAATCAATCAGCCACAAGTGTTTGTGTTTTTATTATGGTTTCGTTGTATAGTCCCGCCCACTGTGAAATCTCATTGGCTCAAAATCCAACGCTACGTTCAATGTGAACAGAAAAATGATGGGAATTACATATGAAATTAATTTCATTCTTCACCAAATTCCATGTTTTCTGTTTTTTGGATTAAATTTGAATAATTAAGAAGGACTGATCAATTGAAGTAATAAAACTTGTATAAAATAATGTGATAATTTATAAAGATTTTAACAATAATAGATCCCTATGAAATGTTTTAATTTTTCTGGATTCCGTTTTAATTAAATTTTTGTAATCAAAAAGGATGTCAAATCAATTAAATTGATAAAACTTTAATAAATATATATATAAAACAATAAAAAACAAATTTATGGTTTAAATTAAATAATGTATATAATGTAAAACGTATAAAATTTATGGTGAGAGTCCTCAATAATAATAATATACAGTACTTCTCAAAGTAATAATAAAAACATTATTTTAAGAACTGTATATATTAAGATTATTAATTTTATTTCTTATTAACATTTTAACAATAATAGATCTTTTTTTTCCAGACATTCTGAGTCTGAATTCCATTTTAATTCGATTTTAATAATCAAAAAGGATGTAAAATCTACTTTAAAAATGTGATTTGATAATTTATTTCTTAAAATAATAATTCCATGTGTTAATTTTTCTGTGATATTTATGTATATATACATAAAATAAAAAGTATATAATATAAAAATAAAAAAGTGTATAATATATAAACAAAGTGCTGCACAACAAATTATATGGTGTGATGTTTTTATTATTATTACATTGAGAATTATTGTATATTGTTATTAAGTACTGTATACATTATTATTATTATTATTATTATTATTACTTCTGTCAAAATTTCTTCAAGTTAAACCAAACTTATATTTTGAAGGGTTGTAGTGAAGAGCTTTGTGTTTGTGTGCATCTGATGATGTCTCACACACAATTTCAATATCATATTTCAATATCAATCTTGTTGTGCTTTAATATTCACACAAACTAGCCCATTTCGCGATCTGATTACAGCCCTACTTTTGGTTTATTCATCTAAATGTTATTATTATACTGTATAATTCCACATTTATGACTGGATTCTGTGATTCCATCCACTTTTGATACATTTTGAAGACATTTCCAGAGTTTATCATCTCAGGTATGATGATGATGATGGAGTCGATCAGGAGGTTTGTGTTCGTACCTCTGACCTTGTTGATAAACTCCTCCAGTCGCCGTAGCAACTGAGCGTCCCTCTCAAAATCATAGAAGTGGTGCTCGACCCAGTGCCTGCACACATTCAGCACCCTGCAGACAGACAGAGATGGAGTGAGACGCTCTATGATACGTTAGTGCTGTATGTGTGTGTGTGTGTGTTTGTACCTGAGCTGTACGGGTTGAACAAACTCTTTGCGGAAGCGTTTGAGTTCTGCACTCAGCGGCTGGTCTCCGTTCTCCATGGCCATCTGATCCGCTTCCGTGGGTTTCGGTTCTGGAATTTCAAACCTGGAACACAAAAACACAGAGAGATGTTTCAACGAATAACTTCATAGCATGAGTAGAGTACAATAACGATAGCTACACAACTACAGCTTTGACGCTTTAAAAAGTTCATAAAGAGATCGTAAAACTAATCCATATGAATTGAGTGGTTTAGTCCGAATTTTCTGAAGAGACTCGATCGCTTGATATGATGAACAGATTGAATTTAGGCTTTTATTTACATATTACAACTCACATCAGTTGTGGTAACCGAAGCTCGAGCATGTTCATCTGATGTGTGAAAAGCAATGAGGTTCATTCTCAAGTGTTACACAGGGTTTCTGCAGGTTTCATCAAATCTAATTTAATGCTTTTTAATGCCATTTTTTTTAATGCCATTTTATTTATTTATATATATATATATATATATATATATATATATATATATATATATATATATATATATATATATATATATATATATATATATATATATATTAAGCCTTGTCATTCACTTGTACGAGTAAAACAGTTGCTTGTCCAAAAAAAAAAAATTTTTTTTTTTTTGTGGTGTAAATATAAATTAAAAATTTCTGAAGCAATATCCTTTCAGAGTCCTTTGACATATTTAAATCTGCATATTTGTGATAGATTTGTGAAATCTTTGTGTGATTTGTAAAATGTATGATTCATCTTTAATTTTAAATTCTTAAATTCGATCAATAAATTTAATTCGAATAAGACACAAAGGGCTGTTAATCAAATCAAATCATTTACAAATTTACAATTAAAAAATTACAACTGCATTAAATAATGTTATGGGATTGTAAGAAATGTTGGGGGGAAATTATACTTTTAAAAATTTAAACTAAACCACCAGTAGGTGGCGTCAAGTAACCGTGAGTCATTCATTCAAACGGCTGATTTATTCAAGAATGAGGCAGTTGTTTATGAATGGTCATTAAATCTTTGACTCAACCGATTCGTTCAAAACGCTAACGCTAACACTATTTACACTAAATGTAATAAAATCAGTCACTCTCGCATTTTTTTTTTTTGTATTGACGCTTTAATCAGGTCCTTGTCCGGTAGAGCAAGTAAAATTCTCTTTCACTTGCCCCTTAAAAAAACCCACTTATCCCAGACTAACGGACAAGCGTTAATGTCGATGACATGTTAAATCAGTACTAAAATCCCGATTTATAATTGAGACGTTTTCTGACAAAATCACCACACACATAAGATAAAGACATTTGCTGTGATTTTAGCTATATGTACACGTAAAATGATCACTCAGGTTAGAAGCAATAGTATCTATTTTATTTGTTCTCTGACAGAGCGCACAGCCTCAACTGAATGCGCTGCTCCTCTCAGCCACTCACTGAACAGCAGATGCAGAGAGCTCGCGCTCATGCGGCAGAACCAGGGGGTCTCGGAAGTTAGATCAGGTTAACAAGTATATTCGTCACAATGCACTTTCTTGGAAAAAAGTTGCAAAAGAGGTCTGTAGAGTTGTTAAGTTGGCAACACTGATGCAGCCTTCTGTTTCCAGGCCCCAGCCCGCTGCTGTCTAAAACGGTGTTACGGCACTTTTGCACCGGCCGGAGGCAATTACCAAACTGGTTCCATGTGTGTATCACACCAATGTACATATTTTGCGACAGCAAATTAAAGTTATTGATTATGAAGGATATATTTAATATAAACTGGTAGTATTATTTTTCTTCAAAGCTATCTAAAAAAATTCAATGCCTTTAGGAATAAAATGTAATGCTTTTTAATGCCATTTAATTTTTGCAAAATCCATTTAATGACTTTTAAAGCTTTTTAATGCCCCGCAGATACCCTGTGCTCATCACGTTTAAGCTTCCGCAAGAACCAATGAGGTTCATTCTCTTGTTACACATCATGTTTGTGCTTCAGCAAGAACCAATGAGGTTCATTCTCGTGTTACACATCATGTTTGTGCTTCAGCAAGAACCAATGAGGTTCATTCAGCGAGAACCAATGAGGTTCATTCTCATGTTACGCAGCACGTTTGAGCTTCCGCAAGAACCAATGAGGTTCATTCTCATGTTACGCAGCACGTTTGAGCTTCCGCAAGAACCAATGAGGTTCATTCTCATGTTACGCATCACGTTTGAGCTTCCGCAAGAACCAATGAGGTTCATTCTCGTGTTACACATCACGTTTGAGCTTCCGCAAGAACCAATGAGGTTCATTCTCGTGTTACGCAGCACATTTGAGCTTCAGCAAGAACCAATGAGGTTCATTCTCGTGTTACGCAGCACGTTTGAGCTTCCGC
>NC_090226.1:2130000-2137500 GCF_024489055.1 Chanodichthys erythropterus
TATATATATATATACATATATATATACATATATATATATATATATATATATATATATATATATATATATATATATATATATATATATATATATATATATATATATATATTAGTGCTGTCAAACGATTAATCACGAATAATCGCATCCAAAAGTTTACATAATAAATGTGTGCATACTGTGTATATATAATATGTATATATAAATACACACACACACACACGCATATTTAAAAAAACTATATTATAAAAAATATATTATACATATTTTAAATGTAAAAAATGTATATTATATATAAATATTTATATTTATTTATAATATTAATAATATATGTATACATAATATTTATATATAATATACATTATATATAAATATGTAAATATTTCTTACATTTATACATGTGTGTTCATTTATACATATATTAGGCAAACTCAAACTTTTATTTTGTAAGCGATTAATCGTGATTAATCGTTTGACAGCCCTAATTTCGTTATATTTATTTATAATATATTCATGATATAATATATTTATAAATAAATTATAATATTATTTATAAAATCAATCAATTTATAATTGTATATACATACATCATTTTGATGTCATTTGAACACATGCAAAAATAAGACAGAACCAAAAATATATTAATAATTGATTATGTTGTAGTTAATGTATGCTTTTTCCTGAGCTTTTTGTTTTTCTATACATTAAAAATAAAACCTGTAGCTTGCCTTTTTTTGCCAAATAATTTTAATTTTAAAAATACCTTATAATTTAATAGATCATCACACAACAACATCCTCTTCTATATGTTGTTGACAGCTTCAGTAAGAAGTGAGAATCACTCATCTACTCAAGCCACAGAGACTAACCCAAATCAAGCTGATCATGTGCAGATAAACCGCAGCTGTAGTGTGAAGCGCTCTGTGTGTGTGTACGAAACAAACCGCTGCTCTATTTATAGACTCATTAACATTTTGTTACTGTTCTCAGATTATTACTTCTGCCTTCATGAGCTTGAGTGATTTGGGTCGAGCTGATCAGCTGTTTAAAGAGTTTATCCCACCCTGACCACACACACACACACACACACACAGGAAGGACACTGTACAGATAACAGAGTTGAACTTGTGCTTTGTTCAAGAATAGCCGTTGTTTTTCTCTCTTATCAGTGCTAGTTGTGTTATCAGCACTAACAAAGCAGGTCGCCACACTGAGATCTGTGACGTAAACAAGCCCAAATATTTACAGATGCTGAGGAACGAGCACAAAGGAGGCGAAGGGTTCAGCTGGACGAGGCCTTCGGCATCTCTGTGTTCATTCTGGTACTGTTGTTGTTGTCGAGACTCAAGGTTGTGAAATAAATCAGTAATGCGCATTAGCGGTGGCTGGTAAACACCCTGTACGGTGGAGTAACTACTGAGTGCACAAAATCCAGCAGTGAAAGAACACGCCACATTATGCAAAACCACACAAATATCAGTGATATTTTGGGTCAAACTGATGTCAAACTGAGTCTAGATCATCCTGTAAGACTGCAAGGCCCATAATAATATTCAAAAGCACCACAACTTTTTCAGTTGTTTGTGATTTACTGCAGTAGGATTAAGGATTTAAGGATTGTTACTTCAAAAAGTACTGAACAGTCATATGAACGTCACTCACCAGCGTACATGTGGAAGGTCAACCTCTCTATGAGCTTCAGCACCGTTCCGGCTTTGATGATGGGAATGCCGGATTTGGATTGGACGTTCTCCTCGAACACGACGTTCTCCTCGGAGTCTGGTTCGGCGAAACGGTACACCTCGGCTCCAGGAAGTCTCATCTGCTCCTCCTTCTCCTCCTGCAGCATGGCCGTGTCCAGCATGCGCTCCAGCGTGGAGCGGTACTGCAGCGAGATCAGCGCAGCCATCCAGCCGTTCTTCTCCTCCGCCGATTTGGCAGAAAACACCACGCTGTTCCCGTCCTTCAGAATGATCTCGAAGGCGTGTCGGTACTCACCCTCCTTATCGTCCTTGTCGTTGATCTGGACCTGTTGAAGAACACGTGGATGTTTAGGCTCCAGTCCTCTATCAGCCACACACCTTTAGTGGTCGACTGATATTCTGCATTTTTTTTTTTACCATCGATACATGTCGGAAGCAGACTTTTATTTTGACAGTGTCTGAGCACTTGATAGTTCTTTTGTTTCGCACATAAGTGTCGGAAGCAGATCTTCATTTTGACAGTGACAGGACTTTTATTTTGACAGTGTCTGAGCACCTGATAGTTCTTTTGTTTCGCACATAAGTGTCGGAAGCAGATCTTCATTTTGACAGTGACAGGACTTTTATTTTGACAGTGTCTGAGTGCCTGAGTGTTTTTGTTTGACCGATAAGTGTCGGAAGCAGATCTTCATTTTGACATTACCAGGACTTTTATTTTGAAGTGTGAGTGTCTGATAGTTTTTGTTTGGCCGATAAGTGTCGGAAGCAGATCTTCATTTTGACATTACCAGGACTTTTATTTTGACAGTGTCTGAGTGCCTGAGAGTTTTTGTTTGGCCGATAAGTGTCGGAAGCAGCCTTTTATTTTGACAGTGACAGGACTTTTACTTTGACAGTGTCTGAGTGCCTGAGAGTTTTTGTTTGGCCGATAAGTGTCGGAAGCAGACTTTTATTTTGACAGTGTCTGAGTGCCTGAGAGTTTTTGTTTGGCCAATAAGTGTCGGAAGCAGACTTTTATTTTACACTGTCAAAATAAAAGTCCTGGTAATGTCAAAATGAAAGTCTTTTTTTGACACTTATCGGGCAAAAAAGAAAAAATATCAGGCGCTCAGACACTGTCAAAATAAAAGTCCTGTCACTGTCAAAATAAAAAAGTCTGTTTCTGACACTTATCGGCCAAACAGACAAAAATCACAGGCGCTCGGACAATGTCAAAATAAAAGTGCTTTTATATAAACAGTTTTCAACACTGATAATAATCATAAATGTTTCTTGAGCAGCAAATCATCCTATTAGAATGATTTCTGAAGGATCATGTGACACTGAAGACTGGAATAATGATGCAGAAAATTCAGATTTGATCACAGGAATAAATTACACTTGACAATACATTCACAAAGAAAACACTTATTTTAAACTGTAATAATATTTCACAATTCTTACTGTATTTTTGGTCAAATAAAATCAGCTTTGGTGAGCAGAAGATACTTCTTTCTAAAACATTAAAAATTCTTACCGACCTCAAACATTTAAACAGTAGTTTACGTTTGCTTTACATCAGCATTGGCCGATCACTACCCACCTTCCTCATGAAGAACTTCTCCTTCAGACGGTACTCGGCTGCACTGGCTCCCGGCAGACGCGGCTGGCCATGGTTGGACTTGCAGCAGATCATAAGGCCGTCGAACAGGAAGATGTGGCGCTCATGTTTGGCGCCCACCCGTGTGAGCGTTCCCTCCATGATGAACTCATTGCAGCACTGGCCAATGTCTTTGCCCTCCCAGCCGTCGATGTTCCTCTGGATCTCATTCATCTTCTTGATGGCTAGATGTTTGCCCTTCATCTGCTGACTGTAGAAGCGGCACGCCGACTCGCTGGATGGACAGAACAATGAGGGGAGGATGTCAAAAAAACTAGGGCTTGATTGACTATATTGATTAATCGATTTTAATTGCTTTTCATTTGATGATCTCGATCTCCAATAATCACAATATAAGTGCTTTTTATGATATGAAACAGACTCAGCTTTCAAATTCAGTTAGTTTTATAACAAAATTTAAAAAATAAATGTGGTTTTAATGCTCTTTAATGTGTCTGTAGCGCCTCAGTTCAAGCGCCTCGTTAACCAATCATCTCTTCTTTACTACAAGTTATAGCACCAAATAAACATGAATGAACATCAGAAGGTTTGTTAAAAGATACAATACAACTTACTGAAATTAATCATGTCTCATGTAATCGCTCAGTGTTTCAAGCGCGGAAAGACGTCAATAAATCTGCATAACATTACATTTATCACAGAAAAGCCGTTCAATGACCATAAAATCAAAGCATTTTTTACCAAGGCTAGCATATTTTCAACTTTGGGTAAAAACGCCACGCTCATCACCGTCACTTTTTACCCAGCAAGAAAAATTACTCCAGAGAGGAGCGTATAAATATATGCACTATATAACATATACTGTTCTTCATTATTTAATCTGTTTAAATCAATCTGTATTAAAATCAAGTTATTACAGTCATCATTTATAGTCATGATTAGAAACATAATCACTAAAAAGATGATGAATAAAATATTATATCTAAAAATAAATAGCAACTGAATTAAATAGTTTGGACTTTTGTTAATTTTAACCTGTAATATTATAGTAATATACCGACTTCACGTCAATCAATCAGAATCAAGAGTTTGTGAATCAAATCGATTTGTGAAATCATTGTCAATACCTACGGAGGGGAAACAATCAAAATATCACACTAAAGCTGTAGAAGAGGCTGAGAAAGGGAAATAAATCTGCTCTTCACACATCACTAGTGAGGACTAAACCAAGTCCTGGAGTTCCTCATAATCACCGACAACTAGATAATAAGATTTCAATGTCCAGTCAGCTTTAAAGAGGACCTATTCGCTTCAAAGAGACAGGAACTAAACAGAGCGTTACTGACAGACCGGGAAGAGAGGAGCTGCAACAATGAGGAAAATAATGAACATTCGAGCAGGAAAACCTGTTCTAGTACAAATCAAAACTCTTTAAAAGTGCATTTTAGGTCCTCTTTTATACGAACAGCCCTCCAGGACCTGAAGGAGACTCACTTCTACACCATCAAATTTTTAGTAGGAGTCTGATTTTCTGTTATGTTTTGGGTGTTACGAATCACAGGGTGGAGGGGATGAATGAGTTAAAGACGGCAGGACTAGTTAAAGACTCTCTGTAGAGTGAAGAACATCTTACTTCTGAATGTTTTTGTGAACACGCGAGCACATGCGCGTCACGTCAGAGCAGATGGAGGAGTGATGAGACGGCAGACTCTCTCTCCTCATGGCGCCACACACTGCGGACGAGCGACACTGCACTATTAAGGCCCGTTCACACCAAGAACAATAATGATATCTATATCAGTGTCCACACCAGCGGATGATATCGTTCTGTTTATTATAAGAGCGCCGTCGCTTTAAATGCTCGAGCAGGAGAGATTCAGATGTTTTTATCGTTCCTCTGTGCCGTTTTTGTATATTTTGTAGATTTTTAGAACCATATCTTTGTCGTTATTGTCCTTGGTGTAAACGAGCCTTTACCTTCCACACACATCAGCAATTAAACACATTCAGGCACGACTGTAACAGTGATCGTGAAGTATTTAAACTCTTTAAAACAAAGAGCTTGTTTACATTGAAATCACTCAACTCTAACTAAAGGTATTGTTAGAAAAATCATTTGGTGTCTTCATTAAGGTTTCATTTGTTAACATTAGCATTAGTTAATGAAAAATAGCACTTTTTAGTGTTAATTTACTAATAAATTACTATAAAAAATTATTAAATCAAAAGTTGTATCTGTTAATATTATTTAATGGATCTGAGCTAACATGAACTAACAGTGAACAGTTATATTTTTATTAACTAACAAAGACTAAATCGTTCCGATCGGCCTCCGATAACCTTGTCTGATAGCTGCTCAAAATTCATTGGTCGATGGCGGAAATGTTTTTTGAGATACGACAATGTCCTCAAAGACAGTCATGGCGGCTCAGACGAAGACACTGCATACCAATTTTCAAGTCGATCGGATTAACGGTGAAGTGGTTATAGCTAGGTCTGGGTAAACAATATTGATTTCTCGATTTTATTCGATTCTCATTTTTACAAATCGATATCGGTTCTTAAATCCCAAGAATCGATTAGTCTAGTCTTAAGTCTCTAGTTTTAAGTTGATGAATGAGCAGAATATGTAGCGCCTCCCATCCAGTAAATCACAATAATCTTTTGCTTTGTTACTTTTGATATGAAGCAAAGTCTCAGATTTCAAATGACGTCCATCTTATTATGAGATTCAATAAATAAATACGGTTTTGGCGCTGTTTAATGTGGCGTGACAGATCGCTTTAGCGCCTCAGTTAAAGAGAAGCATGTGATCATCCTCTCCTCCGCTTTAATACCAGTTACAGCGAAATAAACATGCATGAACATCTGAAGGTATGTTAAAATATTGTGTAATCCCTCAATCAGTGCTTCAACCTCGGAAAGACGTCAATAAAACAGCTTGTACACGTAACATCACATTTATCTCAGAAAAACATATTCAGTGACCATAAACTCATTAGTCAGCTAGAAAAGTGGCATTCTGATAAATATAGTTATGCACCGTTACATATTCATTATAATGTTCTTCAATATTTAATGTATGTTTGAATAAATCAGTCATGACAGCCACTATTTAGATGTTTATATTTCAAAAAGCCAAATTGGAGTAGAAATATGATTATGTAATTCTAAACTTTATTTATAATAAAAACATCATTGAGTGTAATTTAAGTGTTTGTATATAAATAAGTTAATTTAACCTTCAATATTATTATAGTAGCACCAACTGACTCCCATGTGTAGTTTACTGCATTAGTTGAGAGTTTTTTTTCCTCTAGAAAATTTGCCTTGTACTGTAACTGAAATACTACATCCAAAATAATCAATATCGAATTGAAATCGTAATGGAAAGCATGTGAACAGTAATCAAATCAAATCGTGAAAATTGTGTCAATACCCAGCCCTAGTTATAGCCATTTTTCCTGTTTTTTTTCCTGTTATAGCGCCACCAAGTGGCCAGTTGCAGCGTCCCTTTCCATGCAACCACAGAATGAGCTCTTACATAGATGTGCCAAATTTGGTGAAAATATCTCATTCCGTTCACGAGTTATAGCCATTTTAGTAAAAGTGGCTCCGCCCACTTTGTGCATTTTGGTGGCCCTTAGAGACCATGAATCTAAATTTCAACACTTTTTTGATAATTATTAACAATCAGACTGCAGAGAATCTATTTGGTTTGGTCAAAAACCTAGGACTAGCTCCCAAAAGTAGGTCTTTCAAAAAAAAAAGAAAAAAAAAACGCATAACGGTTTAGGAGTTATGAGCCATTTCATACTTTTGACCACTGTAGCGCCCCCATCAGGCCAAGCCTTGGTGACGTTGTAGACGGTGTGAGAACTACCAGCCCTCAAAGCTTCAAGTCTCTACAGCTTATAGTTTGGTCTGCCTGATCACTTTTAGTGGAGAATGCTGATCCTTGGAAATGTTAACAATTACAATAGAGTTTCAGCTCTACACGTTAATAAATACTGTATTGCTTGTTGTTAATTAATGGATTAACTAACATTAACAAACCGGACCTTATTAGTGTTACAGATTCTTCAAACAATTCAGCTTGATTAAATCAACTTAACAATAAGTTCCCATTAGTAAACTTTGGTTAATGCATTAATTAACACGTACTTTTGATTTTAATAATGCATTAGTAAATTAACATTA
>NC_090226.1:2142500-2190000 GCF_024489055.1 Chanodichthys erythropterus
ACTTCAATTATTAAATGATACATAAAAGAAACAGTATTTGAAATACAGGTAACATTACAGCTACAAAAAAAAAAAAAAAAAATCTAAAAAGAAGATTTATTTAATTACCATTAAAAATAAAATAATTTATTAAAAATTATGATAATAAAAACAAATTAAGTTATTACTATTAAAATCAAAATAAATGAATTTATCAATTATAATATTATTAAATAAAGTTAATTTATTAGATTACTACTATTAGTATTGTTAATTAAAATATTTCTTATAAATTATAATATTAATAAAATAAATTGTTAATATTAATAATATACATTTAACCCTAACCCTAAATAAAATTAAAATAAAATAAATGAACAATAATAATAATAATAATACATAATAAACCATAAATTACATTACTGTTATTATTAAATAAAATATATTATTATTATTATTATTATTACTACATCTTAAAAATGAATATGATAATTTTAATTTCTTATACATTATACAGATCAATTAAATTATTAAATTATTATTATTATAATTATTCATTTTATTAAAATAATTTTACATTATATTATTATTAGTAGTAGTAGTAGTAGTAGTAATAAATTAATAAGTAAATTAAATTAAATACATTTTTTTAAATTAAAAACATAATTACATTTAATAATTACTTAAATTTCTTATACATTATACAAATAAATTATTTAAATTATTATTATTAAGATTACATTAAATAATTAAAATTAAAAATTATTTAAATTTCTTATAAATTATTATACAAATAAAATTAATTAAATAAATTATTATTTTACATTAAATTTAATAAATTATTTTAATTTCCTATAAATTATTATACAAAAATTATTAAAATTATTATTAAGATTAAATGGAATAATTAAATTTAATATTTTAATTTCTTATACCTTATTATACAAAATTAATTATTTAATTTATTATTATTTTACATTAAATAATTAAATTAAATAATTATTTAAATTATTATACAAATAATTTATTTAAAATATTATTAAGATTACATTTAAACATTTTATTTTTTATAAATTATACAAAATTAATTTACATTATTATAGTTTTACATTAAACAATTATTTTAATTGATTATAAATTAATTCATTAAATTATTATTAAGTATATTTTTTAAAATAAACTAATAATATTAATTTCTAAATACAAATTAATTCAATTATTACTATTATAATTTATAGTTCATTTTAAGTAAAAATTTAAAATAAAATAATTTATTTAAATGAATTATAATATTATTAAATAATAAATCATACTAACAATTTGTTGAAAAAAATCATTAATTCATTGATTTTCATTAGATGTAGCTATTGCACTTTGCCAAAAATAATTAAAAATAATCACATAAATAATATTCACACACGCAGAAATATATTATATATATATATATATATATATATATATATATATATATATATATATATATATATATATATATATATATATATATATATATATGTACATGTGTGTGTGTTTATAATATTTATAATCACATATTCACCTCAGCGAGGTCTTCAAAACAGCTGCCGACCAGCGGATGAGGACTAGTCTCATCTGTCATCTCCACCGTATCTTCAATTAACCCCAGCAGCTTCACCGTCACCTCGTGGATGTCCACGATACGACTGAAGATGTTCTCCACGTCCTACAGGAAGAGACACACGAGTGAATCCAGCTGCCGGAGGAAGAGGAGCGTGAGGATGAAGAATCTGCGACTCACGTGAGGGGAGAACAGCATGGTGTTGGAGGCGAACGGCTCGCGGAACACCTTGATGATGAGGTTGAGATCTCGCAGATACTGTCGTACCTCCGCCATGAACGCTTTCACCAGGTCATAGTACATCTGCTCCTCTGACGCCGACGGCTCCTCGTCCATCAGAGGAAACACACTGATGTCCTCCTCAACCTGATGGAACATGTCCATCAGCACCTGCAACCATAGCAACAGGGGCGGAGCTTGAGCAAGAGCTGGGCGGAGACTGAATCTGTCATTTGCTTGAATGTTGATGGGTTTCGTTAGAGCTGCATGATTAATAACACCACAAACAAAGAATAAAACTGAAGATTTATGCGGTTTGATTAAATATAAGTGCGGCGCTTTAGGGGGTCTGTTAAAAGTCAATGTGATCAGGGGAGGCAAGTTACCCGCTTTTTAATGTCATATTTTTTAATATTTGCATTGTTTTATTTTTGTTTGTTTTGTTGAGGAGGCACTGCCTCCCTTGCCTCCTTAAAAATTTAATATTCAATATTTTTTATAAATTATCATATTTATAAAATAAGTTATTAATATTAATAATATAAATATAACCATAACCCTAAATTAAAAAAATTAATAAATAATAATAATAATAATGAAGAGACTATAAATTACGTTAGTGTTATTATTAAATAAACTCAAATAGTATTATTACTACATCTTAAAAATTAATATAATTTCTTATAAATTATACAAATAAATTAAATTATTATTATTTAAATAAAATAATTATTTTAATTTCCTATAAATTATTATACACAAAATTATGTAAAATTATTATTAAGATTAAATTAAATAATTAAATTATTAATAATAATTTAATATTTTATATTATATATTAATATATAATTAATATTTTAATTTCTTATAAATTATTATAAAAAATTATTTATTTTACATTAAATAATCAAATTAAATAATTATTTTAAATTCCTACAAATTATTATACAAATAAATTTAAATTATTATTATTATTATTATTATTATTATTATTAAGATTACATTTAATAATTACATTTAAAAGAAAATTAATTTCTTATAAATTATTATACAAATAATTGAATTATTATTATTTTATTTTACATATTAAAATTAAATTAAATAATTATTTTAATTTCTTATAAATTATTGTACAAATATTTAAATTATTATTATTTTACATTAAATCATTCAATTAAATAATTATTTTAATTTCTTATAAATTATCTTTCGGAGGAAACACCTCTGGTGTGTATATATATATATTAGGGCTGTCAAGCGATTACAAATTGTAATCTAATTAATTACACGCTGTGGTGATTGATTAATCAAATTAATTGCAAATTAATCACACATCAAATTTGGCTGAGAAATTACCCCCAAAAGATAAAGTCATTATTGCATTAAACGAGAAAAGCATTAAATAGACATTACAAAAATAATTTTTTGGGTGAACTATACCTTTAATGTTTTTTTTATTAATATGAAAGTATGAAAATTTTTAATTACATTAAAATAAAACACCGGGTGGTAGGTGAAGGTAAATGTCCAAATGAGTAGAGTCATATATTTGATTCATTCAAACAGGAATTAAGTAAACGGCTCTCTTTATGAATGAGTCACTGAATCATTGATTCACCCGATTGATTCGTTCAAAGCACGGATTCATTTAGAATCCGAAGCCCTGCTATTATAATTGGCAAATTGAGCAAAAAGCAGACAATACTGTGTCTAAAATATAACAATACTGACTTCTTATTTATTGAACTGTTGTATTAAAATCAAATCGGGACAAAAAAAGCACCCGTGTGATACTGCTCAACTATATCATGATATAAATATGAGACAAAAACAAATAAAGTGGCATTTTAGGCTCATTCTAACTGCATTATAGGCTCCATCATGCAGTGAGATGTTGCCCTGCTTCATGTTCAGTGATGTCATACCTTATCAGCACACATGGCCACTGTGATGTCCTGCTGCGAGATCTCATAATGGCGAATGTTTCGTACGTAATTTCCCGCCAGCTTCAGTATATCCGCAGAGATGTACTCCAGCACCGCCACGATGTACACGGACACCTGATGGTCAATTTTGTACCCCAGTACCTCCTGCAGGAGAGATCAGAACCATCACTGTGATGATCACATGATCAGTTCATTAATGAACACAAGAGTGCCAGTAAAACACACTACAGACTGAAGAGATTTTGGGTTCATGGTTTCAGGGAGCTGCAGCGCCCTCATCAGGACGTCAGCGGTACTGCAAGGAGAACTACTGAACTACACATGATAAATTATTTCAGACCTCACAACAAATATGAGCAGCAGGATATGATGTCATAATCCAGGGCTTCTGTTATAATGATAAATAGTCATTTAGCTGAAGTTTATACTTGTTTTTGATCATGTTTGATCATCTGTGATGATTAACTCTTATCATATCTGATTAACACATTTCTAAGGCATCTAAATTATTGATTTTTTTTAGCAAATTAAAGTCTTTTAGTATAATCGTACAAACGTCCTCCTTCAGCTTCATGTGTCTGTGAAATCTGCACTGATTTTTAATGCAAGAATAACTGATATTGTTAGTAATATTTATCAAATATGCTTTTGATGAAGGTTTATTATATCAATCATCATTGTATTGCATTATGTGTTTTAAAACTACAGTTTTGATCATAAAACCAAGCATTTAAACATATTATTGGAGGATATTGATATTTATATGAATTTTATGTAAGTATCTGCTTTAGTGTTATAAAGATCTTATTGATTTACATTACAAGCATCTGAAATTCATCGTACTTTTTGTCCATATAAATATCAGCATCTGCAGCAAATTGCATATTTTTGCTCAGTTTGGGTCTGTGAATAAAATTGAGCTGTTTTTTCCTTCATATTCTTACTATATTTTAGCCATAAAAGCCTGATGTATCAAATATGAAAACATATATAAAAACATTTTTTTGCTTCTGTCTAAAAAGGTTAAATAAACATTTAACCACTTCGTTTGAGAGAACTATCATCGTAAACAGAGAAACTCAAAGCTCTTGACAACCCATCAAAATAAAAGTTCGATTTAACTTGACAGAAACATATCAGTGTTGTAGAGTAGAATTTAGATAAATAAAATTTAATAATTTATTATTAAATTAAACAGTAAAGCTCTGTTGTGAAGCACATTGTTGGACAAAATGTTTAATTTCATGAATAAAAGATAAATTAAATGGTATGCGTTCATTTGATTGCCGGAAAAATAAAAATACGGAACAGAATTTCTGAAAAAAATAAAAATAAATAATCATTAAAATATATTTTTTTTAATTAAAAAATTTTGTTGTTTTTAAGAATTCAATTAATTAGACATGCTTATTAATTATTAAAATGTCATTAAACCATTAAAATGGAATACAGTAAAAATAAAACAGAATTTGAGGGAAAAGAATAAAACGTATGTCATTGAGCCCTAAATAAAATGTAATTTTTTGTTAAACTTTTATTAAATTGTCTCAAGTCTCAAGTTTACTTTATTTATAGAGCCCTTTTCACTACAAAGTAGACCAAAGGACTGTACAGCAACAAAAAAAAAAAAAAATTGTTAAATACTTGCAAGTATATAGTATATGAAAATTTAGTTCAAACTTTGACCTGTGGAGGGCAGTAATACACTTAGCAGTGTCTACACTGCTGGAATTCTAATAGAGAAGAAGAAGAGAGCTAGTTCAAGATGAGCATTTATGGTTAAAACATATAAAAGTTTTAATTTTTTTTTTAGAAAATGAGTGATGGTTTCTCTGGATAAGACCCTTATTTCTCGTCTGGGATCGCTGTAAACTGTAATTTTGAGCTTCAACTGTTTGGGCTCCAGTGAAGTCCACTATATGGAGAATAATCCTGGAATGTTTTTATCAAAAACCTTCATTTCTTTTCGACTGAAGAAAGAAAGACATTGAACATCTTGGATGACATGAGTAAATTATCAGGAAATTTTAATTTGAAAGGGAACTAATCCTTTAATGCTATAGAAAAGCAATAAAAGTTTTCAGGAAGAGTGTTTTCAGCTTGTTTATTTTCGTATAAAAATATGGCATACAGTTCAAACAATGGTATAAAGCTATTCAAAACGTAAATTGTGATAATCATAATTTATAATTGCAATTAAAATTTCAAGGGAATAATCGACAATTTATGATTTTGATTTTTAATTAAAAATTCAACATCCTGCATTTCATGGCCAATTCACACTCTGAAAGTGAAAGTGTCTCAAACTCACGTCCAAAAAGACAGAATATTTGTCTTCATAGATTGTGATAAATTTACACTGTATCCCAACCAGTTATGACATGATGAAATAAATCACATCTTTTCAATGTTAATTCTGTCCAAACCAGCTGCAACAAGCAGAGATACGGCTGTATTGAATTGTTCTGCAATGACCGTGACTTTAAAGAGGAACTATTATTCCCCTTTACATCTTGGTGTTATTTTTGGGCTCTACTAGAACAGGTTTTCATGCTTGAATGTTTAATATTTTCCTCATTGTTGCAGCTCCTCTCTTCCCAGTCTGTCAGTAACGCTCTGTTTAGTTCCTGTCTCTATGAAGCCCCTCCTTCTGAAAAGCACAATGTGCTCTGATTGGTGTTTGGGAAATGTCCCGCCCCTTACCAACTAACTAACTCAACCAGGCCCCGCCCCTTTATTTAGTATACGCCTTGGGCGGGAATTATTTAAAGACACATGCATTACCTTCAGAAGAGGATGGATCTTATCCACCGGCAGGGCTAAAGGGTTCCTCCTCTTCCTCTTCTCTATAGCAGCCTGAGCGTCTGCGATGGCCCATTTCTCTATCGGGTGCGGGAAACTCCTCTGCACACGCTCCTGAGGAGCAACAATCACGTATGAGATGGCGAAACCAGCAGAAATAGAAAGAAAACAGAGTTTACATGTGGGGCGTCACAGGATAAAGGACTGAGGGATGAAGGACGATTCTTTCACACAGTACAATGCGAGAGAGATGAAGAGTGATGATGATGGCTGTGAAGCTGAGGATGAGGATGATGAAATCTAAAACCAGAGAACAAGCGGAGGGACCCGACCATGATAAACCAGCGGTTTAACATGCTCTGTGGTTGAGGTCTTAACCACAAACTAAAGCACCTGTCCATCTCACAGCTGCCGTCTGTGAGCAACGACCAAACACACAAAAACATGTGAACATGAGTTAGTGAAGATCATAAAGCCGTCTGAAACACTCGTGGAGGAAGAAATAAGAAACACATTAAAGCCAGTCACACAGTTTAAGATAAACATTATAATTCACTAAGATGAGTCCCATGATGCTCAGTGTCATGAAACAACACGCCTCTCTTGCATCATAAGTCGATATGTTTTTCATATTTTGTGGATTTCAGATTCAGATCTCAATGTGGGCGAGTCTGGCTCATATTTCACCTTATAAAGAATAGAACGGCTATTTTAAGGAATTATTTGCACTTGTTTTCATTCTGGAGTAACAATGCTGAAAATTCAGCTTTGATCACAGGAATAAATTACATTTTACTATATATTCACGTAGAAACAGCTATTTTAAATTGAAATAATATTTCATAAAATTTTACAGTATTTTTGATCAAATAAATGACTTGTTGATCCCAGTAGTCTTATTTTATAAGCTACTTTGTGATTTTTTTTTATTCTGTTTTTGACAGATCAATATGCTACTAATAGAACTGAATATCATTCATGTGCTGCAGTAGCGTATGACAGTGAGGTCGCGAAAAACGGAACCGGTGAACATGATCAATCTGACCGCGTGCATTTAGCTCTAAACTCGTGCTGGAATGCGGTTAATGTGTCGGCAGCGGTTTTCATGGTGACGGCGTTCACCTCCACGTCCTGTACGGTGCGCGGCTGTGCCTGACAGAGCGTGTTGAGCAGCACCAGGATCAGGCCCTCGATGTACTGCAGCGCCTCCTGCTGGGACGACAGCTTTGGGTGCACCTGATTCAGCACCTGAAACACACAAAGAATGCAATTACATCAACATGTGAGCAACACGTGAGCAATATGTGAGCAACATCTGATCAACACTTAAGCAACATCTGAGCAACAGGTGAGCAATATCTGAGCAACATATTAACAACATTTAAGCAACGTCTGAACAACATTTGAGCAACATCTAAATCAACATGTGAGCAACATGTGAGCAACATCTGATCAACATCAACATCTGAACAACATTTGAGCAACATCTAAATCAACATCTGAACAACATCTGATTAACGTCTGATTAACATCTGAGCAACATTTAAGCAACATCTGATCAACATTTGAGCAACATCTGATCAACATTTGAGCAACATCTGATCAACATCTGATCAACATCTGAGCAACATAAGCAACATCTGATCAACATCTGATCAACATCTGAGCAACATCTGAGCAACATCTGAGCAACATCTGAGCAACATAAGCAACATCCGAGCAACATCCGAGCAACATCCGAACAACATCCGAACAACATCTGATCAACATCTGATCAACATCTGAGCAACATCTGATCAACATCTGATCAACATCTGAGCAACATCTGAGCAACATCTGAGCAACATCTGAGCAACATCTGAGCAACATCTGAGCAACATCTGAGCAACATAAGCAACATCCGAGCAACATCCGATCAACATCCCAACAACATCTGATCAACATCTGAGCAACATCTGATCAACATCTGAGCAACATCTGAGCAACATCTGATCAACATCTGATCAACATCTGATCAACATCTGAGCAACATAAGCAACATCCGAGCAACATCCGATCAACATCTGAACAACATCTGAACAACATCTGATCAACATCTGATCAACATCTGAGCAACATCCGATCAACATCTGAACAACATCTTATCAACATCTGATCAACATCTGAGCAACATCCGAGCAACATCCGAGCAACATCCGAGCAACATCCGAGCAACATAAGCAACATCTGATTAACATCTGAACAACATCTGAACAACATCTGAGCAACCTCTGAGCAACATGTAATCAACATCCGAGCAAAATCTGATCAACATCTGATCAACATCTGATTAACATCCGAGCAACATCTGATCAACATCTGATCAACATCTGATTAACATCCGAGCAACATCTGATTAACATCTGAACAACATCTGATCAACATCTGAGCAACATAAGCAACATCTGATCAACATCTGATCAACATCTGATCAACATCTGATCAACATCTGAACAACATCTGAACAACATCTGAACAACATCTGAACAACATCTGAACAACATCTGAGCAACATCTGAGCAACATCTGAGCAACATGTGATCAACATCCGAGCAAAATCTGATCAACATTTGATCAACATCTGATCGACATAAGCAAAATCTGATCGACATAAGCAAAATCTGATCAACATCTGATCAACATCTGATTAACATCTGAGCAATATTTAAGCAACATCTGAACAACATTTGAGCAACATTTAAGCAACATCTGATCAACATTTGAGCAACATCTGATCGACATAAGCAAAATCTGATCAACATCTGAGCAACATCTGATCAACATCTGAACATCTGAGCAACATGTGATCAACATCCGAGCAAAATCTGATCAACATCTGATCAACATCTGATCAACATCTGATTAACATCCAAGCAAAATCTGATTAACATCTGAACATCTGATCAACATCTGAGCAACATAAGCAACATCTGATCAACATCTGAACAACATCTGAGCAACAAGTGATCAACATCCGAGCAAAATCTGATCAACATCTGATCAACATTTGAGCAACATATAAGCAACATCTGTGCTCTGAACTGCACAACTTATGGTTAAAAGATCGCAATTTCAATTCAAACACCCACGCGATCTTATTCCTAAATGACAATGATTCGCCTCTGTCTGTTAAACCTTCTACAAGTACAATCAGAGCGAAGATTCCGATATGTGTTCTGATCCAGAGAGAGCAGTTGTCATGTTTAGGTATGAAACAGCTTCAAACGGTCTTTTCAACCGCACAGCATCATTATTTCTGTCTTACAATAATTCATATTATCACAGAAGTACTGGATTAAAAGTTTATAGTTCAGATATAAACACTGATGTCTACGATAGCAATCAAAATAGATTAAATCACCTTTTGAAAGCAACTCGATGCTTCAAATAAAGTTTGTTTGTTGCTTCAAATAAAGTTTCATTACATTGTTACACCAGTAGGTGGCAACAAGTGACTGTTAAACAAATGTATGTGTCACTGAATCATTCATTCAAAAGATTCATTTAAAAACGCTGATTAATCCAGTAATGAAACAAGAAGTATTAAAGACAAGACATTAAAACTAACAAAACAAAAACTAATAAAAAATGAGAAACAAACAACTTTAAAATCAAAATGAAAATGGAAAATAAAAAACAATTCAAAATAGTAATTAAATATATAATTAAAAACTATCAAAACAAATCAGACTTGTGTCTTTATTCTTCCTCGCACCTAAATCTGAGTGTGAGACAGTTTCTTCAGCTCCCACAATGAGATATTTTTAAAATCGCAGCCTAATACAGCCAGAGACGTACAGCACAATCTGAGGGATTGTGGGTATTCTAGTGCAGTCTGCCTGAGGACGTCTTCCTGTTGAGACATCGTTCAGACACGACACACACAAACTCAGTTCCTCATGTGAAGTCTCAGTGTGTCAGTGGGTTTCTGTGTGAGAGCTCAGGGAAATCCTCAACTCAAACTACCGACGCTAACTAAGCCACAGCACAGTGATGGGCAGCTGTCAATCAATCTAAACCACAACAAGCCTCTTCAAGCATCAGTCAGAGGAGCAGAGAAAGCACAGTGAACCTCACAGAAGTGCAGAGTCAGCAGCACTCCTCATGACATCGCAGTGGAGCGACTGCATGTTCAGTAGCGATACAGAACGCTCGACTTCTCCACAGTTATGACAGGAATTTTACTCAGAAACCGCAGCTAGTACAGGCCTGCGTTCACACACGCGAACACTCTTTACCCTGCTGTACCACAGTACACAATCCAGCCGCTGCAGTGACGACGTCAGACGCTCGTGTACAAACACGGTCGGGTTACTGGGGCAAGAAACATCCGCCACAGCTAAACCAATAAAACTAATGATGACTGAACAGAATCAAACTCTGATTCATCCTGATCAAACTGAGCTTCATGAGCTCATGAAAATATAACAATGCATGAACTACATCATAAAAATGTAAAATTAAAATAAATATATTTTAAAATAAAACCATCAAAATGAAACGCTTATTATTACTTGAGTCAAATATTTAAAATTAAAATAAGTGAATAATTTTAAAATATAAACAAAAACATTAAAAATAATTAAATCATACAAATGTATATAAATACATAATTTAAAAAATAAGAACAAAATAAAACTTATTAAATAATAAATCATAAAAATGTCAAATTAAAATAAGTAAATAATTTTAAAACAAAACAAAATCTAAATAAAACTTAAATAAATGTAAAATTTAAATTTTACATTTGTGTGATTTAAGAACTATCAAAATAAAACTTACTAATTAAATAAAAAGTTAAATTAAAACACATCAAAATAAAACAATAAAATGTAATTAAATTATAAAAAAATTCATTTAATTAATTGCATTATTTTAAAATAAGAACTATTAAAATAAAACTGACTCAAATTAATTAAATCATAAAAATTATAAAAAAATTATTAATTAATTAAAATAAAAAATAAATTATACAAATGTATATAAATACATAATTTTAAAATAAACTAAATAAAACATTAAAACATTTAAAATAAGTAAATAATTTTAAAATAAAACATTAAATCACACAAATGTAAAATTTAAATATACATATATTTAAGAACTATCAAAATAAAACTTACAAATTAAGTCATAAAAAAGTAAAATTAAAATGCATTTTAAAAACAAAACAAAATGTAGTTTTATTTTTTATAATTTAATTGACTAAAATTCATTAAAATAAAAACAAAACAAACCTTAAAAATAAATAAATCATACAAATGTATACAAATACATCATTTTAAAAATGAGAACAAACTAAAAACTTATTTAAAAAAAATCAACCATAAGAGTCAAATTAAAATAATAATTTTAAAATAAAACAAATTAAATCGCACAAATGTAAAATTTAAATATACATATATTTAACTATCAAAATAAAACTTAATCATAAAAAATTAACACATTTTAAAAATAAAACAATCAAAATAAAACACTTATTAAAATGTAAATTATAAAAAATTATTAATTTTATTAATTACATTATTTTAAATTAAGAACAATTAAAATAAAACTTTAAATTAATTTAATTAAATAATAAAAATTAATAAATAAATCAAATATACCTACTAAGTCAATAAGTAAAATGAAAACAAGTAAATTATTTTAAAATAAAATCATCAAAATAAAGCACCTACTAAAAAAGATTAAATATTTTATTTGCTGACCTGCATGTCATGTGAGAGAACTGTGAACAATCACCGTCTCTAAATCACTGAAATATTACCTTTAAATCTCATCTGTCTGATAACTGACTGACGCTGGTTATTTTGAAGACATCAGAACATTATAAAGTGCACATGGCTCTGGTTCTGTCTTCTGATTGGTCAATGGTCTCAATCTAGCCCTGTAGAGACTAATTATTAACCTCAGTTTACATGCCACAACTAGTGAAGATACACGACACCAACCAATCAGATTAAGAAAAGCGCCGCGCTGCTGATAACACGTCTGAAACCGCAGACATGTTGACAGACACACAGTTCAGGGTGGACGTTTTCCTTTTGCTTTCTGTTCCCATGCGTTTCAGACTGCTGCTGCTCTGCACTTGGATCACATGCCTGACGCTTCATTCCCAGCATTCCTGTGGCGGCACTATGGCGTGCTGGTATTTGGTGGGAATGTACAGTACAGTATGCTGACAGTGTGTGTGTGTGAGAGAACAGTCTGTGAAAAACAGCAACACACACTCGGCCTGTTCTCATTTACAATTCATGCATGAAACCTAAAGAGGTCATAATATGCTTTTTTCCATGTTCATCTTTCTTTAGTGTTTAATGTTGCTTTTTAAGCATGAAAAAGCTCTATATCAGCATCACCGTTTCTAAACTCCCTGAAACACGTCACAATATTCCTCATTTAAATAATCCATATGCAAAATAAAGGGGCGGGGCCTGGTTGAAGCACTCAGTACCGAACTTCAGTGTGTAACGAGTCCTGCAGTGTTTACGAAAGACAAACACTACAAACCTTCAGAAAAAGGAAGCTACAGAAGGGCCCTTCTGGCTTTGATCAGAGCTGTTATTGCACAAACGAGTCTCTGCTGGCCTGTGATGCGTTTCCTTAGAATTGCACCATGAGCCGTGGCGTCTCCACTGAGCTCTGCTGAGAGAGAGAGACGCGCTCCTCCCTCATGAGGAGAACCAGCGGACTGTCAAACACGACAACAAACCGACAGGACACGACGCTGGAGAACCAGAACACTGGATCAACTTCAGCACTGATGGATGGATGGATGGATGGATGGATGGATGGATGGATGGATGAATGGATAGAATGATAGATGAATAGAACGATAGAATGATGGATGGATGGAATGACAGAACGATAGAAAGACAGAATGATAGAACAATGGATAGAACGAAGGATGGATGGACGGATAGAACGATAGATAGAATGATAGAAGTATGGACAGATGGATAGATGGATAGACAGACAGAACGATAGCTGGATGGACAGATTGATGGATAGATAGATAGATTGAACAAACGAACGAATGATAGATCAATAAAAAGATGGATGGATTGAAAGAACGGTAGATAGAATGATAGAACAATGGACAGATGGATAGACAGAATGATAGCTGGATGGATAGGATGATGGATGGATGGAACGACAGATAGAACAAAAGATAGGCATAACGATGGACGGATGGACGACAGATATATAGAATGATTGATAGATAGAAGGATCAATAAAAAGATGGATGATTGATAGAACAATGGATAGACAGAATGATAGAACGACAGATTGAACGACGGATAGATAGAATAATAGCTGATGGATGGAGGGATGGATGGACGGATAGATAGACAGAACAATAGATAGAATGATAGAACGATAGATAGAATGATGGATGGCCAAAACGATAGAACGATTGATAGAACGATAGATAGAATGACAGATGGATGGATGTATGGACAGACAGATAGATATATAAAGAATGATAGATAGAAGGATCAATAAAAAGATGGATGGATGGATTGATAGAACGATAGAATGATAGATAGACAGAACAATAGATAGATAGAAAGATAGAACTACAGATAGAATGATAGAATGATGGACAGATGGATAGATAGAATGATAGAATGACATATTGAACGATGGATAGATAGATAGATAGATAGATAGAATGATAGATGGATGGATGGATGGATGATGGATGGATGGATGGATAGATAGAACGATAGATAGAATGATGGATGGACAAAACGATAGAACGATTGATAGATAGAAGGATCAATAAAAAGATGGATGGATGGATGGATGGATGGATGGATGGATGGATGGATGGATGGATGGATGGATGGGTAATAGCTAGGTAACGTATTCAATGATCCCAAAAACTATTTGGACACTTCAGCCAAAAATAAAAAATAGAATATAAATGTATTTGCATTAAATCACAAAATATCAATCCTTCAATTTTTGAAAAATATGAAGCAATAAATATATACTGTTCAAAACAAATACAAAATCTCCAGAGACTCGTCCACAATAACACATTCTGGTTTGAAAACTCATCTTTTTCTTTCCGTTTTGTCCTTCCGTCCACATTGAGAGTGTTTTTTTGTCCTGTGAAAAGAGCTTTTTGAAAATGTGGATAAACTTGCAAACACCGTTAAGTCATGTGACTCATACTGTACTGATATATACATCTCTGTTTATACTGGTATTGTGCCTGTTATGCGCTTCACATGTTTCTCTGCACACTCTTCACATCAGTCCTGCAATGAGAGTGTTTCAGACCAAACATATAACGGCGACCTGAACGCATCAGTGAACGAGAGATATTTTCATAAACAGTATGATCCTGCCAGAAGAACAGCGCGCATCATATCAGTACGCTTTTACGAGGTTTCAGTGTGGTTGAGAAACCGGCTGAAAACCGAAGCAGCGTCTGACAGGAGCGAACAGACGGCGGACGGACGAGTGAGTTCTTGAGTTTTGCTGTTGCTATGGATTCAATGTCACAGAAAGCAGCAAGAAAGCTGCCAGCACAATTGTGTGAGTGTGAGTGTGTCGTCCTCCACAGACGCTGAAACTGCATCCAGCACGCTGCCATTTTGGATCGGCACACAGCAGAGACGGCGGATTCTGAGTTATTCTAATGAAGACTGTGAATCTGAACACCTGCAGCTCAATCAAACTCTCACACTGAAATAACAGCACATGAACTCTCATGGAGATCTGTTCATATTCCGATAGTCAGCCAATCTGAGATTATTGAGCCATTTATAAATTTATTTAAATGATTTATTATCCATTGATAAGACATTTTCTATAAATATTGTGTGTTCAGTCATGCACATCACCAAATAATAGTTAGGCTTGTTATAAATCGATCCAAACCTTGCAGGTTTCATAATTCTCAATATCTCGACCACATATCGAATTAATAACTCCAACAACCTACAACTAAAAGTTTATACGCAAACATACAGATCACTTATGATATATACGATTTAGCAAATCTCAACTGTTTGATTGTTTATATCGTCGCAAATTGCATTTATATTATCGCACAGTGATATCGATATATATAAAGTTGATATGCAAGTATATCCAACTTTCTTTGCATAGAGTACACTCAAGTAAAGATTTATTATATATGCTTTATAGCAAATCTTGATTGTTTATATCATCATTTGTGTGCATGTTCTTTGCTCTCATTACTATGGAAGCCCATTTCTGCCACATAAAAAAATCATGCTTTTGAAAATCATAATTATTACATTTAAAAAAAAAAAAAAAGATTTTATGAAGTCAAAATTATGATATAACACAGTGAAATTATGACTAAGTCATGAATGAAAAGTGCAAATTATGACTTTAAAAGTAGAAATTAGAAATAAAAAGTAGAAAAGTGGAAATAAAACAACACGTTGGGTCAGAATTATATGAAAAATCAAAATTACGACTAAAAAATTTAGACTTACAAAAATCTAATTATGACATACTAACTTACAAAGTCATATTTATGAGATGAAAAGTCGAAATTATGACTTACTAAATGAAAACTTATTTATAAAAATTGAATTATGACATACCAAGTCATTTTTATGAGATGAAAAGGCGAAATTATGACTTAAAACATAGAAATTAGAGAAATAGAAAAGTAGAAATAAAACAACATATTGAGTCAGAATTATATGAAAAATGGAAATCATGACATACTAAATGAAAACTTAGACTTACAAAAATCAAATTATGACATACGTCATATTTATGAGATGAAAAGTCTACATTAATGACATACCAAATCATATTTATGAGGTGAAGTCGAAATTCTGACTTAAAACGTGAAAATTAGAAATAAAAAGTAGAAAAAAAACATACTAAATAAAAAATTTAGATGTACAGAAATTGAATTATGACATACCAAATCATATTTATGAGGTGAAAAGTCTAAATTATGACTTAAAATGTAGAAATTACAAATAAAAAGTAGAACAAACATCATATTATGGCAGAATTATATGAAAAATAGAAATTATGACATACTAAATGAAAACTTAGACTTGACTTTTCACCTCATAAATATGATTTGCTATGTCACAGTTTTGACTATCGCATAGTGATGCACCAATATGAACATTCTGGCCGATACTGATAACCGATAATTCTTCATATTTGAAAGCCGATAACCGATATATTGGCCAATAAATCTAAATCCAAATTTTTATATAATTTTTGATAGCCTGATTACAAAAACAAAAGTCTCACCATTAAAAGCCATGTCCCAAATACAGGATTATAATATTCTCATTCTAATATTATGTAGTCTATATGACAGACTTGCACTGTACATTGCACTGTATTTTCCTTTTTGAAGTGATTTCAATCATATTTCAAGCAATTCAAAACCATCATGGCGAAGGAAATACTGTATTTATCGGCTATAATATATCGTCCAAATGTTCTTATCGGGCCGATACAACATTAAAAATGAACATATATCGGCCGATACCAATATTGTGGCCGATATATCGTGCATCCCTACTATCGCATCATAATCATGTCTTTTTATGTACTTATTTTGACTTTTTAAGTCATAATATTGACTTTTCATCGTATAAACATGACTTAGTACGTCACAATTTTGAGGTTTTATGTCATAATAAAGATTTACCAATGCATGTTTATTTTCTTATGAGGCGGAAATGGACTTCCACGCATTATATCGGTCACTTGCTCTTCAGTTATCGGCACTCAGGTATCAGTATTGGCCAATGATAAACTCATATCGGCATTTCTGCAGCTCAAACGGTAAATTGTGGCACTGATGTCATGTCCCGTCCCAAACACACAATTATAATATTCTCATTATAATATTATGTAGTCTATATGACAGACTTGCGCTGTACATTGCACTGTATTTTCCTTTTTGAAGTGATTTTAATCATAGTTCAAGCAATTCAAAACCATCATGGCGAAGGAAATACTCTATTTATCGGTTTTAATATATCGACCAAATGATCTTATCAGGCCGATACCGACAACATTAAAAATGAACAAATATATCGGCCGATACCGATATTGTGGCCGATATACAGGCTTATTTTGACTCTAGATCATAATATTGACTTTTCACCTTATAAATATGACTTAGTAAGTCATAATTTCGAGGTTTTAAGTCATAATAAAGATTTACCAACGCATGTTTATTTTCTTATGAGGTGGCAATGGACTTCCACGCATTATATCGGTCACTTGCTCTTCAGATATCGGCACTCAGGTATCAGTATTGGCCAATGATAAACTCATATTGGCATTTCTGCAGCTCAAACGGTAAATCATGGCTCTGAAGTCATGTCCCGTCCCAAACACACAATTATAATATTCTCATTATAATATTATGTAGTCTATATGACAGACTTGCGCTGTACATTGCACTGTATTTTCCTTTTTGAAGTGATTTTAATCATATTTCAAGCAATTCAAAACCATCAGGGTGAAGGAAATACTCTATTTACCGGCTTTAATATATCAACCAAATGCTCTTATCAGGCCGATACCGACAACATTAAAAATGAACATATATCGGCCGATACCGATATTGTGGCCGATATATAGTGCATCCCTACTATCGCATCATAATAGTCTTTTTATGTAGTTATTTTGACTCTTTCGATCATAATATTGACTTTTTATCTTATAAATATGACTTAGTAAGTCATAATTTCGAGGTTTTACGTCATAATAAAGATTTACCAACGCATGTTTATTTTCTTATGAGACGGAAATGGGCTTCCACGCATTATATCGCTCACTTGCTCTTCAAAAATCGGCACTCAGGTATCTGAATATGAACACCGTTATGAACATTTTGGCCGATACCGATAACCGATAATTCTTTATATTTGAAAGCTAATAACCGATATATTGGCCAATAAATCTAAATGCAAATTTTTATACAATTTTTGATAGCCTGATTACAACAACAAAAGTCTCACCATTAAAGCCGATACCGATATTGTGGCCGATATATCGTGCATCCCTACTATCACATCATAATCGTCTTTTTATGTAGTTATTTTGACTCTTTAGGTCCTAATATTGACATTTCATCTTATAAATATGTCATAATTTCACGGTTTTATGTCATAATAAAGATTTACCATCGCTTGTTTATTTTCTTATGAGGTGGAAATGGGCTTCCATGCCTTATATCGGTCACTTGCTCTTCAGATATCGGCATTCAGATATCAGTATCGGCCGATGATAAACTCGTAAATCGTGGCACTGGCAACGACAAGGTCATGGGTTCGATTCCCAGGAATGCATGATCTGATACAATGTAGCTCTTTATTTCAGTGAAGTGACTTTGGATAAAAGCATAAATGTACATGTAGTGTGACAGCTGTCTCACCTTGTTGAGTGACGGCACCAGCAGTCCTCTCCATTTGGGCGCGTTCTCCTCACTGTAGAAATCATACTGGAAGGGCGCAGCCTGCATGACTGTGTGTGTGTGCGTGTGTGTATGTGTGTGTGTGTGTGTGTGTGTGTGTGTGAGTGTGTATGTGTGTCTCACATCCACCTGATCTCACACACCGGCTCAAAGCATCCAGCCAGAGGAGGAGGAGGAGGAAGAAGAAGAGCACACCTGCCTAATGTGACCATTGCATCCTCCAGACAGTCCGTCAGACGCGCTGCAGCATGTGTTATCGATCATATATCGATCAGATGTGTGTATCAGTGCGCGCGCATCTCCTCCGGGCTCCTCTGTTATCGATCAGATATTGATGAGGTATCGATCAGTCTGATCAGTGACTCCAGTCACAGAAATCATCTGTTTTCAGGTCCCTCGCTGTTTTGATGCTGATGCGCGTGTTTTGAACAGATCTCAGTGTTTTATTGATCCGCGTTCATTCGGGCGGTTCATGAACATGCGCAATAAAACGCCTCCAAAAACTCTCTGCTCTCGGCGCGTTCCGCGTCCCTCGCTCCACAAGCACAACGACAAACACACGAGCATCCGATGAAGCGCTAAAGTCCAAAGCGAGAGGAAAAACTGAAGGTAGAAAAGAAAGAGTCTCTCCGCGGTTTGAAAGAGACGAAGCAAAAACACTGAGCGTGTGATGACGCAATGACGCACGGCGGCGCAGACAACACTAACGGAGCACCGATCACTTCGGGAATGTGGAATATAATAAGTATAAAATAATAAATAATAACAATAGATCATTTTTAAGAAGTATAATAATATAAAATATTAAATATACATAAAAACTAAAAAGTACACGCTCACTTTATTTACATCTCTACAATTTTGAGAAATAGAAATAGTTTGGATGTACAGCTTGGTGTTGTTTTAATAAATAATACTGATTTTTAGTTAGCGAATATGATTAATCTCTGGGTTTTTAGAGTGTGATGACGCAATGACGCACGGCGGCGCAGACAGAACTAACAGAGAGCAGTGACGCAGAATTTAGATCACTCCCGTCACCAGGAAAACAGAAGCACATAATATTTTTTTCAAATATAATACGTATAATATTTTTTTTAATTAAATATGCATTATAAAACAAAAAGTGCGTACTCAGTTTACGATTTTGAGAAGCTTGATTTTGTTTTCAAATCAATAGTGTCTTTTATTAATACATTTGTTTAATCTCTGGATTTTTTAAAATCATTTTTATGGATGATAAACATTTAAAAATAAATTAAGGATGGTTTAATGTTCTTCCACTTCCATAATAATTAATAAATAATAAATTATGTTTCTTGAAAAACCATCGAATGATTTGAAATACAAATTCTTGTCTGTGTGATAATATTACTAACGACATTAATATTATTATTAGTTATATTATTACACAAACACACACACACAAAAACAAGCATAATCTAAAGCAAAACATTCAGCGTGAATGTTATCACGTGACAACGAGCAGCAGCGGCGCGCACCATTGACGTACACGCGCAAACGACATTCGTGCATCTCTGGCGGGAATCTGACGGAGTATCAACAAACCTCCGTTTCATTCACATTTATTCGACAATAAAGAGATATATTCTGCCTTATTCTCTTCCATCGGTCGTGTCAGCTTTAGGTGAGAGCGGCTATCACCTCAGTAAATGGAGATAAATGATGAAATTTGATGATGAAGAAGTTTAAATGATAGTTTTCTCTCTTCTGTTGTTTACAGCAGGAGATATGCAGGCGTTTTTGAAAGGAACCTCATCACAGAGTGTTAAAGCTCAGAAACCTTCATCATCATCAGGTGGAGAGAAGAAGCAGAGAGCAGTGCCCTGGGTGGAGAAATAGTGAGACTTCATCATATATGCACCATATTCATGTCATCTGAGAGTGAATCATGCATTTTTGCTCCAAAGTGTGTTCATAATTCACCTCAGATTTCATCTGTGTGTGTTTTTGATCTCTTCAGCAGACCAAAGTGTGTGGATGAAGTGGCTTTTCAGGAGGAGGTGGTTGCAGTACTGAAGAAATCTCTAGAGGGCGCTGATGTGCGTGATTCTCCTTCACTACACTGATCTGTTTGTGAAATCTGAATCATCAGAACATTTGTGATGAAATTAGTGTCATTTAATGAGGTCAGAAAAGTTTCACACTGAGTCAGTAGCTTAATTTCAAAAGAGTCACGCTCTTTCCTCTCTGTTATTATCATAAACTAAAAATACATATTAAAAAGTACTTTTAAAGGGTTAGTTCACCCAAAAATGTTTACTCACTCTCTTCAGAACACAAATTAAGATGTTTTTGATGAAATCCGATGGCTCAGTGAGGCCTGCATAGCCAGCAATGACTTTTCCTCTCTCAAGATCCATTAAAGGATTACTCCACTTTTAAATAAACTTTTCCTAAAAATTTACTCACCCCCATGTCATCCAAGATTTTCATTCGGTTTCTTCGGGCAAAAAGAAATTAAGGTTTTTGATGAAAATAATCCAGGATTATTCTCCTTATAGTGGACTTCAATGGCCTCCAAACGGTTGAAGGTCAAAATTACATGCTACGAATGTGCACCGATCTGCACTTCGAAATATAACCGGGGAAAAGTAGACCATCCGGGTATCTTTGGAATACTCATTTCAACATACAACGATTTGGGACATACTAATTTTTATTTCAAATACTATTTAGGACGGATAGTATGCAAATTGGGACACAGCAATGTTTTAGCATTGTTAGCATTATTAGATGCCAAGGCAAATTTTCAAATTTCAAAGTTGAAGGACTAAAATTACTAAAACTGAAATAAAAATTAATAAAGAGAACTTATTTTATTTAAATTAGTTGCCAAGGCAAAATTAATCATTTCTGTTTAAGCTGAAGTATTAAAATTACTAAAACTGAAGTAAAAATTAAAAAAAAAAAATACTAAAACTTTTAAAATGACAATAAAAACATAAGTAGTAATTAAAAATAGAATGAATCCTCTGACAGTGTAATAATGCTGTGGTGTTCTTACAGCTGCCCAACCTGCTGTTCTATGGACCTCCTGGAACAGGAAAGACGTCCACCATCCTCGCGGCTGCCAGAGAGCTTTATGGGTAAGAACTGTACCTGTGTTCATGCAGACGTGATGATGCAGATTCACGTTTGCTCATATGCTGCTGTGTGTGTGTGTGTGTGTGCAGACCTGAGCTGTACCGACAGAGAGTTCTGGAGCTCAACGCGTCTGATGAACGAGGGATTCAGGTGGTCCGTGAGAAGGTGAAGAACTTTGCCCAGCTGACGGTGGCCGGCTCGCGAACAGAGTGAGTTACGCCACCACTAAACGCGATGGTTTCCCGCTGATCATGTTTTTCTGAATGCAAGCTTTCCTTTCTGATTCCCAGTGGGAAGCCTTGTCCGCCGTTTAAGATCATCATCCTGGACGAGGCGGATTCCATGACCAACGCCGCTCAGGCGGCGCTCCGACGCACAATGGAGAAAGAGTCTCGAACCACTCGATTCTGTCTCATCTGCAACTACGTCAGCCGGTCAGTGTGAACGCACAAACGCACCATGAGCCTCTTCTACAGCACCGACTCTTAACTCATGCTTGTTTCTTCAGGATCATTGAGCCTCTGACCTCCAGATGCTCCAAGTTCCGCTTCAAACCGCTGGCCAATGACATTCAGCAGGAGCGTCTGCTGGAGATCTGTGGGAAGGAGAACCTCAAGTACAGCAACGATGTAAATGGAGCAGTTTTGTTTATTATTATCCATGAAATATGGTTGGTTATCACTGTCGCTCATCGATTGAATTTCGATGTTTCAATCCAAAAACTGCGGTGTATGATTACACAATTAATTGTTACAAGATCCCGATCTCATTCATAAATGAAAACGATTCGGCTGTATCTATTGAATCTTTGACAAGTACGATCGCAGCAAACATTCAGATCTGTGTTCAGACCCAGAGAGAGCAGTTGTCATGTTTAGGTATGAAACAGCTTCACAAACAGTCTTTTCTACCACACAGCATCATCATTTCTGTCTTAGAATAATTAAAATTATCACAGAAGTACTGGGATAAAAGGTTAAAGTTCAGATATAAACACTGATGTCTACGGGAGTTATCAAAACAGAGTAATTCACCTTTGAAAGTAACTTTTGTAAGATTTGACATGTTGCTATCCCTTTAAGTGGATTCTGGCTAACTTACTGACTAGCACCTCTGATTGGCCATTGCATTCATGCACTCAATAGAAATGACTGTGATTGGCTACAGTGATCAGTGCTTGTAAAAACTGTAAATAGAAACTTTTGACTGTCAGAGAGCTCAAACAAACACGAACGAGACTGTTTGGAAGCAGCGTCTATAAGAAAATGTACTGTAGTACTGGTATGTTTGACAACCCTACCATGAAATGTTAATAATTAATAATTAATAATTCACCAGTAGGGTTAGGTATCGTTTGCATTTTAGTGACTCCGATTCTGCTTATTGATTCCAATAAGGTAAAAACAGGAATCGTGATATGACTTAATGTGATTATTAAACCTCAAAAGACTATGATTTAGTTAAATGTGAGTGCTGCATGTTTGAAAGTAAAAGCATGTTCTCCAGGCTCACACTTTCAGAGCAGTTCGTTATCACCGAAAAGCCCACATTTACGCCAAGTTGATGAACAGTGTTTACCTTAGGATGTTTACATTGTACTTGCAAGATTGTAGCGTTTCTAAAAAGTGCATCTGCGCTGTATGCAGGGGGTAACCGCTATATTTCTGCTACTGTCAGAAGGTGAAATTGCATTTTCATTCAGCTGGTGAATCAAAAAGAAGCTTAATGTGCATTATAAAAATCTAAACAATTAAGATAAGAGATATAAAATGATATTTTAAATGAATGTAATAAATAATCATATTTTAAATTTAAGCATTTGACGTATCCCTTTTCTTTAAAAAGGTTTAAAGGCTGAAATGTGAGGTTTAAAACTTTTTTGTTTGATTTGTAAAGTTGTTTAAATTGTCATTTTATGGTTGCATGTTACCCTAGACGTTGCTCTACCCTATATGGAGTTAATTTTATTTGTGCTAGTGTTAAAAAGCCCTAAATTTGATTTTAAAAACCTTGCAGATCCCCAACCATCCAATCAATTCCCAACGGACAAAATCAAGTCCCGTCTGACATTTGTTCTACGAGAAGTCGTTTCACTCAGATATAGACGTCCCAATAGAGAATGCCGACTTTAAAGCACAAACTCTCTTTTATCGACTAAATATTTTATCGAATGTGTGTGTGAAATGTTTCATGTGTGTTAAAGGGAATCGAGGCTCTGGTGAAAGTGTCAGAAGGAGATCTCCGGAAAGCCATCACGTATCTCCAGAGCGCCGCGAGACTCAACGCTGAGCGGGAAATTACTGAACAAATCATCATCGAGATCGCCGGGGTGAGTGAACGTACCTGATTGAGACCCAGATTTTGAATAAACCATCTCAAAACAATACTTTCTTTTCAAGGTGGTTCCACCCAAAGTGATTGAAACGCTCCTCCAGACCTGTTACAGAGGTGCTTTTGAAAAGCTGGAGCTCGCTGTGAAGGTGAGACATTTTGCTTTAGATACTTGTACTGGGAAAACGAGACAAAAATACTGAGGAAGAACATCATTTTTTGCCATCTGTGAATGTTTTCAGATATCAATTTTCTGTGTCTTGACTGCTAAGCTCGTTTTGATTTGTGCAGGATCTGATCGATCAGGGATACGCTGCAAACAATGTTCTCAACCAGTTACATGACGTCATCATCGAAGAGAAGCTGAGCGATAAACAGAAGTCTGTCATTGCAGAGAAGATGGCCGTAAGTGAACCTTCACTGTTCATGAACCAAGAGAGTTTAAAATGTTTTCTTGTTTTGTGAAAATGTGTTGGTTTTGTTGAGATCAAATGTTCTGATGTGTGTCTTTCAGGAGGTGGATAAGTGTCTGTCAGACGGCGCAGACGAGTATTTGCAGTTATTGAGTCTGTGTTCTGTCATCATGCAGCAGGCTGCACAGAACACCTGAGCCGACCAATCAGCAGCTCCGTTACACTTCAGCTGACCAATCAGCATTGTGCTACTTTCACAAGTCGCTGCCAAGATTTTCACCTTTTTGTACATTTGATATATGTAATTAAAACATTTATTTCCAATATATGTTGTGGGTTGTTGTTTTTTTGTTCGAAACTGGCGGTTATGGTAAGGGGCGGGACATTTCCCAAGCACACTCAAACCACTTAACCAATCACAACACACTGGTCCAGCTGACCAATCAGAGCACATTGTGCTTTTCAGAAGGACAGGCTTCATAGAGACGGGAACTAAACAGAGCGTTACTGACAGACAGGGAAGAGAGGAGCAGCAACAATGGAGAATATGAGGAAAATTAGGTGTTTTTGAACATTCAAGAATACAATAAGCTCCTTTATCTAGACAAAATTCTAGTTTTTATTTAATTTCTATGAATACCATATCAAGTTGTCACAGCAAAGGTTCATTGCATTGTCACACACAACTTGTTTTCAACTTAAAAAGCTGAGTATATCGAGGACATATAACTTTTGTCAGATGCCCTACAGTCTTTCCATCCAAATGAAAAGGTCAGCAGATGTAATTCAGATCACTCCATATATATATATAACGTCTTGTGTGGTCTGAGCTTCAGCAGATCTAGAACGGTCTGTTTCTGGAGCGTGTGTTGATCAGTCCCAGCACTGAGAAAGCACTTGCTGCAGCCGTCACCAAACTGATGGCGCCTATCGCCCGTGACGCCTGTGAACGCAGACGGAATGACAATGCATCAGTATGGATGTTCTTACAGAAAAAAAGTACAGTGATGAGCTTCTGACTAAATACCATATTCATCTATCAAGGCATTTACATGGTACTTGTCTAACTAGACAGCATTTTTGGTCGGAGCACCCATGATGCCTCAAATTGCATCTTCACTAGATTTGAAACATGCCAAAATACCATATCAGATGATGCTATTTGCATAGTGCTGATTGAATACCAAAATCCTGAAACATGGTAATAATGTGGTACTTTTTAACCTGTTCAGACACTCCCTCCCCATAGCGAAGAAGAGTGACAAAGTGTTCACAGTTGCTGCCCAGCAGGTCATATGACACCTCCTGTCCAATGAGGAGCTGAGCTCGCTGAATGATCTCAGAGACGGGCAGTGGCGTGTGATTGTCATCATATTTATTGTTGATCCTGAATGAATCTGCCCCCACAACTTCCTTCAAGAGCTGCATGCGGACCACGGCCTTCCGGCTGAACACAGATTTCACGCTGGACATGGCGGCTGCTTGACCCTCATCTGACGGGAAGAAAACACGTTTAAAGATGTCTGCACTCAAATGATTATGTATTTGAATTGCATTTTAAAAATCACATGCGTTTGGACACAGTTTTAACATAAATAAACTTAACGTGATGCATATTTGTAAGTCATACATAAATGAAACAGGTCAGATTTCTGTAATAGCACTGATTGGGTTTTAAATACACAATAAGCAGATTTATATATGTATTATCAATAAATCTGCCATTTTTTCATATTTTGTAATACTAAAAAATGTTAAGTTAAAAACAACCCAAGTTGGGTTGAAAATGGACAAACATCGAAATGGGCAAACATTTAACTCAACTGCTAGGTTAAAACAACCCATTCACTGGGTTTGTCCATTTTTAACTCAACTTGGGTTTTTTTTAACACAGCATTTTTTATTTTAGAGTGAACTGATTTACACATTTATGCTGATTTTAAGCAATTTCAGTAAATGCATTTTGAAAATCTGATTATTTAAATAAAATAAAATAGATAGTATATAATAAACTATGATGTTATAATTACCTGTTTCATTTATGTATGACAGACAAATATGCAAGTTTATTAGTTCATTTATGTGCATATGCAGGGGGTAACCGCTGTATTTCTGCTGTTCTGTAAGTGCCACCTACTGTCAGAGGATGAAATTGCATTTTCATTCAGCTGGTGGATCAAAAAGCAGCTTAATGTGCATTATAAACAATTAAGATAAGATATGTAAAGTCATATTATAAATGAATAAGCTGTTGGTAACACTTTCCATTAAGGTCCATTAGTTAACATTGGCTAATGCATTATTAACTAACAACGAGCAATATGTTTGTTACAGTATTTACTAAACAGTGTTAACGATAAATCATATAAAATACAGTTCATTGTTAGTTCAGGTCCATTAAATAGATACAGATACAACTTTTGATTTTTATAATGTATTAGTAAATGCTCAATTTAAGTGAAGTCAACTAACATTAACAAATGTAAAGTTGTTTTAAACTGTTTAATCCAAATGAACTGAGCTTTTATATGCAATTCAGATACAGCAATCTTAAATTTAGGGCTAAATATTTTTTGAGAGTGTAGCTTTGAGTTATTTTTGAGACATGACACTGACCGACAGGAGTGAGGTTGATGATGTATCCGTCTCCCAGGTAAAGAGCCCAGTGCTGATAGGCTGGTCTGAAGATCTCGATGAGGTCACCAGGCTGGGGTTCCTCATTAGATTGATAAGTATCAGGTTCACTGGAGGCCATCTGAAGCAATCAGAGAAACTGACAGTCAAAGGACAGTATATAATGACATACTGCAGAAGTTCGCTTTCAGCAATGAACAATTCTACAATTTGTATTTTATGCATGTTTCTTTAACAGTAACAGATTATTTGATTAATTATGTTTTGTATTTTCCAAGAAGCTTCTTTAATCCTCAGATTAAAAAAAAAAAAATCCACATAATTATTGTGTGATCCTTCTATTAATTATAAGTGCGTGCTGCAGTTTGGTCGTCTGTCACTTTAAATGCTCGTGCGCTTTAAAGCAGGATGGATTCTGATTGGCTGTCAATTGGCTGTTCATTAGCTGAAAAAACATCACTCTGAAAGTGATTCCAACAATATTGTTTCTCTGTGCATTTATAGTTATAGTTGTGGTGTGAATTCTGCTATTCGTTTATATGTATAACGATTTTTAGAACTATATTTTATCGTTTTCATTATAGTTATCGTCCTTTGTGTGAACGGGCAAATCCGTTGTAATTCATCTCCAACGCGCGTTTGCGAAATAACGGCTGCTCAACCCGCATACGTTGTGGTGCTCGCATGTACGCGCATTTGAGACTAATACTTTGTAAATAATGTAATAAATTATGCTTTTTACGCAAACAAAGCACCTATGTCGCTTCACAAAACTCAGGTTAAACTACTGGAGTGGATTACTTTAATCAATGATGTCTAAACTACATGTAAAGTGGAAGTTGCGAAGGCTATAGGACAGAAATCTCTGAGATCATTTGATTTCATCAAAAAGATCTTCATTTGTGTTCCAAAGATGAACGAAAGTCTTATGGGTTTGAAACGACATGGGGTGAGTAAATGATGACAGAATTTTCGTTTTAATTGTGTCATGTTAGTTTAATAGTTCAAACATTAGTACACAAAACAGTGCACCGTGGGTAATTCTGTATTTTAGCTTGTCTGTCGATTATTAAGTTGGCTTGGGAAAGCCAACTTACTGTAATGCTATTTTCTTTTGAGATTAAAATTTCTGACTCCTTCCAGAGCTTTAACTCTACGGAAGCCCATTAGACTCAATTAAACTGCCATTCTATGTATTATTTCTAATCCACTGAAACTCATTCAAACTCATAAACTCTATCTATCTATCAAACTATATCTCTCAAACTAAATCAATCTATCAATCAATCTATCAATCTATCTATCTCTCTATCTCATAGCAACCACCCAGAACAACCATCCAGAATACCTTAACAACCACATAGCAACACCCTAGCAACCACATAGCAACACCCTAGCAACCATCCAGAATACCTTAACAACAACATAGCAACACCCTAGCAACCACTCAGATTACCCTAGCAACCACATAGCAACACCTTAGCAACCACCCCGAGTACCCTCGCAACCGTATAGCAACTAACCAGAATACCTTAGCAACTGCATAGCAACACCCTAGCAGCCACCTGTAGTACCTTAGCAACCACATAACAACAACCTAGCAACCACCTTGAGTACCCTGACTCCATCTATCTATCTATCTATCTATCTATCTATCTATCAAATTAAATCAATCTATCAATCAATGAATCAATCAATCAATCAATCTATCTATCTATCTCATAGCCACCACCCAGAACACCATGGCAACTGCCTAGCAACCACACAAATCTCCCTGGCAACATCCTAGCAACCAGCCCAAATACCCTAGCAACCGCATAGAAACACCCTAGCAACCATCCAGAATACCTTAACAACCACATAGCAACACCCAAGCGACCAATCAGAATACCTTAGCAACCACATAGCAACACCAGGGCAACCACTCAGATTACCCTAGCAACCACATAGCAACACCTTAGCAGCCACACAGAGTACCCTAGCAACCACATAGCAACCAACCAGAATACCTTTGCAACTGCATAGCAACACCTTAGCAGCCACCCGTAGTACCTTAGCAACCACATAACAACACCTTAGCAACCACCTTGAGTACCCTGACTCTATCTATCTATCTATCTATCTATCAAAACTTCTAAACTAAAACAAACTGAAAACTGAAATTTTTAAAATTTACAAATTACTTTAAACTTTCTGGACTGGCTTTTTCAAGCTAACTTAAAGTTTGTCTCGACTAACTTTTTTATCTAGTTTATTATTTTATACGCTTTCTTGGTTTATAAAAATCGTGTATAGTAAAAACATCATTTTCCACAACGCTGTTTAGCTCATTCACACACATTTCTAAGTATTTTTTATTTTATTCATCTATTTTTTTTAAATGTGCTTGTTTACTCACATTAACAGTTCTTCTATGTTGATTATCCATCATCCCAAAGCATAATTCTGCACATTCTGAGGGAAAAATAATCCGCTATTTTAAATCTTTGTCCATTTGCGTGAATCATCCTTCATACATAGACTTTAATACTGTTGAAGTGACAGCTGCTCTAGAGGGATCATCAGACAACACTGAAATCAATAAAAATATTACATTTCTGTAAACGTTTCTAAGCATGTAAAATGAGTTGTGGTGTGAAAACAGCCAGAGAATGCTGGAGTAACACAAGACAATGAAAAGGGTCACAGTTACACAAACACAAATAAACACAGGCTCTTACAACACTCACAATGGCATTCAAATAATAGAGAAACAAGTGGAAAAGTGGCATGAAATGTTTTATACAGTGTTTATCAAAGATAATCTTGGACAGAAATACAATTCACACTTGTATAAACTGCATCCTAATCATGTTATTGGATCACTGTCATTCTGTACAACAAATGCATATCATAATAGATTTAATTTTCATCTCAAATTTACTTACTTATAAGCAGATTTCATCATCAGATGAATGATTTCAACCCTCCATCAGATATCCGTTTGATTCCAGAGAAAAAAGCCTCAGTATTTCTGTATATAATGAGAGTCTAATGGAGGAGGAGAGATTTCAGAGTTGTTGCTGCTGCTGCTGAATGATCTGAACTCACTGAGCTGCTGCGGTCACTCACGGGTCACACTGTCATTGTGTCAAAGCACCTCTCTTCCCTCAGGAAAAACACACGGAATGCTGAAATTGAAGGCAAACATTATTTGTGCATTCTAATCAATGAATTCAGTGTTCTGCACACAGTCTAAGAATAAATTCAAGTCATCTGTTCTGTGGTCTTTCAACACTGACCACAAAAACAAACAACACAAAACATGCTTCTGTTTATGATGTAAATGTGCAGTTTATTTAGTAAGGGGTAAAGGTCACCTTATGCATTCGCATGAATTTATTTTTTAACCTCAGTGACTTTTTTATTACCCTATCACATATTTTTGTAATCTCATTGATATGTACGGAGCCCTGCACATGACATTCAAGAAAAAAAATTAAATTGTGTGCACGATTTACTATTTCGTTTGAAATAACGAAACAGTAAATCGTGCGCATGTTTTAGTAAATCAAGGGAACGAAATAGTAAATCATGCGCACGTTTTAGTAAATCGAGGGAACGAAATAGTAAATTGTGCGTACGTTTTAGTAAATCGAGGGAACGAAATAGTAAATCATGCGCACGTTTTAGTAAATTGAGGAAACTAAATAGTAAATCATGCGCACGTTTTAGTAAATCGAGGGAATTAATTAATAAATCATGTGCATAATTTATAAATCGAGGGAACGAAATAGTAAATCATGCACACGTATTAGTAAATCGAGGGAACGAATGAATGAATCATGCGCATGATTTATAAATCGAGGGAACAAAATCGTAAATCGTGTGCATGTTTTAGTAAATCGAGGGAACGAAATAGTAAATTGTGCGTACGTTTTAGTAAATCGAGGGAACAAAATAGTAAATCGTACGCAAGTTTTAGTAAATCAAGGGAACGAAATAGTAAATCATGCGCACGTTTTAGTAAATCGAGGGAATTAATTAATAATTCATGTGCATGATTTATAAATCGAGGGCACAAAATAGTAAATCGTGCGCATGTTTTAGTAAATCGAGGGAATGAAATAGTAAATCATGTGCACGTATTAGTAAATCGAGGGAACGAATGAATGAATCATGCGCATGATTTATAAATCGAGGGAACAAAATAGTAAATCGTGTGCATGTTTTAGTAAATTGAGGGAACAAAATAGTAAATCGTACACAAGTTTTAGTAAATTGAGGAAACTAAATAGTAAATCATGCGCACGTTTTAGTAAATCGAGGGAATTAATTAATAAATCATGTGCATGATTTATAAATCGAGGGAACGAAATAGTAAATCATGCACACGTATTAGTAAATCAAGGGAACGAATGAATGAATCATGCGCATGATTTATAAATCGAGGGAACAAAATCGTAAATCGTGTGCATGTTTTAGTAAATCGAGGGAACGAAATAGTAAATTGTGCGTACGTTTTAGTAAATCGAGGGAACAAAATAGTAAATCGTGCGCATGTTTTAGTAAATCGTGGGAATGAAATAGTAAATCATGCGCACGTATTAGTAAATCGAGGGAACGAATGAATGAATCATGCGCATGATTTATAAATCGAGGGAACAAAATAGTAAATCGTGCGCATGTTTTAGTAAATCGAGGGAACGAAATAGTAAATCATGCGCACGTTTTAGTAAATTGAGGAAACTAAATAGTAAATCATGCGCACATTTTAGTAAAACGAGGGAATGAATTAATAAAGTATAATGATTAATTATTAATTATAATGAAATTATCATTAAAAGAAGGTATAAAAGGCTCAAACTATCGGTGTCGGTATCGGCAGATATCGCTCTGAATAATCAACTATCGGTATTGGTGCAGAAATTTAGTATCTGTGCTCTATATATATCTCTAATATTTACAATAACACAAAATATTTAACTAGAAAAGTTTCTCTTCCAGACAGTCCAGGAGAGGTTTTCATTTGGCTTGGAATCATTTTGTGAGTTAGATTCGCAATTATAAAGTTGTTTAATTTGCATGACCTTCAGAAAACAAGGAATATATGTAAACTCTTATTTAGATTAATATGCTATTATAATAATTCTAATAATAAATTTGATGGTGACAAGAAATTTCCCAGTACTGAACTGTTTTAAAAAGTCTTTAAAGGGTTAGTTCACCCAAAAATGAAAATAATGTCATTAATTACTCACCCTCATGTCGTTCCTCATGTCGATCCATTAATGTACTAAAAACATATTTAAATCATTTCATGTGAGTACAGTGATTCAATATTAATATTATAAAGCAACGAGAATATTTTTGGTGTGCCAAAAAAAAACAAAATATGACTTATATAGTAATGGCCGATTTCAAAACACTGCTTCAGGAAGCTTCGGAGCATTATGAATCATTGTGTCGAATCAGCGGTTCGGAGCACCAGAGTCACGTGATTTGGCGGTTTGACACACGATCCGAATCATGATTCGATACACTGATTCATAACGCTCCGAAGCTTCCTGAAGCAGTGTTTTGAAATCGGCCATCACTATATAAGTCGTTATTTTGTTTTGTTTTTTTGGCGCACCAAAAATATTCTGCAATAATTGCATGTTTGTATTTTTATACAAAAATACAATTTGTATTTTTATAATCTGTTTATTTTGTGTTGTAGTGCTTTTGACATGAAAAATGTGCATTATAAATAAAATTCTACAAACAATGCTATATTTTAAAGCAATATGGAGGAGAAATGGTTAGAGATTATGAGATTACTCTGATGTCATGCTGTCGTGTGTCAAAAACCTCTCGCGAGGGCGAGGCGGCCTCATCGGATTCTGCAGTCGAGCGCAGTTGCTCTCCACCGACTGCGCTGACCAAAAGCACGATGGGAAACGACTTGATGACGACACAGCTTAAAGCTTATTGGTTTAAACAACCGTGATGTATTGATCTCTTTTAAAATGTTTGATTTTAAAACACTAATACCATGATTTTATGCGTATAAATTATGTGTGAATATTCCAAAAGTCGCTGACAGTGTGATCTCTCTATGGATTATGTGATTGTTATCATATTTATAAAAATATATAAAAACATGTCTGTAATTAGAATAAAAATGATTGATACACACATCCTTCGAATGAAAACAAATATCAAGTACTTTGGGTGTATTGTTCATTATGTTTATTTTCATATAAGAGCAAAAGAACGTAAATTACATCCAGTTTATCAGCAACACAGCGCACAAGTGTGAATCCCGCGATATCCGCCTTAATCTCGCAGGTGTCTGATGCACTCCGAGAACGGAGAATTGTCCGTCTTGCCTGCACTTTTTTCACTCCTACGCTCACTGCAGCCGCCTACTCTCGGCTGAACTTCAGGCGAGGCAAGGCGCATCTCAAACAAGCCTATACTGTTTCATTGGAAATGACGTAAAATTATGAATAAAGCTGCGCGTTCCAAGGCACTTCAGTGGGCCTTTAAATCAAAGTCAGATTTTACTAGAAACGCCTTTGAAATGAAGTTAACTCACACTCCAGCAGGTGTCAGCAGTGTCAGTGCGCATATCTGGGCCTCTTCTACTCTAAACATTTCATTGCGTGGCGCCATTTATAAAATGACAACAATTTTATATTCTATTTTAACTTGTTAGATCCAAATATCTCAATCAGTTTGTGTATCTCAAATGTACCAGTCAGAAATGATCTCGCGACACAAACCAATCTTTTCAACTTGCATGCCATTCTCGCGAGAGTAGACAGAGGATTGTTTCGATGCAAGAGGGTGAGTCCCCTAATTCTCGCGAGACTCTCCCGTGTGTTCCATGCCCCCCGTTAGTGATTCTCGCGAGAGTGTGAGCGGAAGATGGCAGATGGCTCTTCCTCGTAGGGTGTGTGAGTGTGTGTCGTTTGTTTACCGTTAGATGCGTCGCTCCGGTGCGTGTTTCTTTCCCGTCCGTCTCCGTTGAGTCACCGGACAGTGTTCATGTTGTGCGGGCTGCTGTTTTCCACCGCTCATCTGTGTAAATATGACGGGAGAGAAGATCCGCTCGGTGCGCAAAGAGCGCAAGGCGGGTTTGGATCTGCTGGAGCCGGACGAGGAACCGGCGGCCACCGGGCCGATCAAAGCCAACCGAGGCAGCAAGATCTTCAGCGGCAGCAACCACAAGATCATCCGCTCCAGCTCGCAGCAGAACCAGAACCATGGCGACACTGACAGCGCGTATCCCGTGCATGAGTGTGTGTTCAGGGGAGACGTGCGGAGGCTGTCATCGCTCATCCGAACACAGAATATCGCGCAGAAAGACGTGCACGGTGAGACGTGACCTACAGCCACAATAATCCACAGTCATTTAGAACTGCTATTATTCAGTTATAATAATACAGAATCATGCTGATCTAGAACTATAACACATCAAAAACATTGTGAACGAGAACCGTAATAATTCAGAACCATGATGATCTAGAACTGTTATTATTTAGTCAAAATTATTATGCTGATCTAGAACCTCAATGACTCAGAAACATGGTAATTGAGAACCATAATGATCCATAACCATGATGATCTAGAACTGTTATTTTTTAGAATCATAATTATGATGCAGTTCAGGTACTATAATGCATCAAAACATGGCGATTGAGAATCATAATAATTCAGAATCATTATGATCTTGAACTGTAATTATTCAGTCATAATGATCATGCTGAACTAGAACTATAATGCATTAAAAACATGGTGATCAAGAATCATAATAATCCATAACCATGATGATCTAGAACTGTCTGTTATTATTCAGTCATAATGATCATTCTGATCTAGAACAGTAATGCCACAAAAACATGTTGATCGAGAACCATAATAATCCAGAACCAAGATGTTCTAGAACTGTTATTATTCAGCCATAATGATCATGCCGATCTAAAACTATAATGCATTAAAAACATGGTGACAGAGAACCATAATAATCCACAGTGATCTAGAACTACTATTATTCATTCATAGTAATCCAGAATCATGCTGATCTAGAACTATAATGCATTAAAAATATGGTGATTGAGAACCATAATAATCCACAGTGATCTAGAACTACTATTATTCATAGTAATCCAGAATCATGCTGATCTAGAAACTCAGTGACTCAGAATCATGGTAATCAAGAACCGTAATAATCCATAACCATGATGATCTAGAACTTTTATTATTCAGTCATAATGATCTTGCTGATCTAGAACAGTAATGCCGCAAAAACATGTCAATCGAGAACCGTAATAATCCAGAACCATTATGATCTAGGACTATAATGCATCAAAACATGGTGAACGAGAACAATAATCATTCAGAAACATTATGATCTAGAACTGTTATTATTTAGTCATAATGATCATGCTGATCTAGAACCTCAATGACTCAGAAACATGTTGATTGAGAACCATAATGATCCATAACCATGATGATCTAGAACTGTTATTATTCAGAGACATAATGATCATGCAGTTCTGTAACTATAATGCATCAAAACATGGCGATTGAGAATCATGATCATTCAGAAACATTATGATCTAGAACTGTTATTATTCAGTCATAATGATCATGCTGATCTAGAACTATAATCTATAAACTATAAACTGCATCAAAAAGATGGTGATCGAGAACCATAATAATCCACAGTGATCTAGAACTACTATTCAGTCATAATAATACAGAATCAGGCTGATCAAGAACTATAACGCATCAAAAACATGGTGATCAAGAGTCATAATAATCCAGAACCATGATGATCTAGAACTGTTATTATTCAGTCATAATGATCTTGTTGATCTAGAACAGTAATGCCACAAGAACATGTCGATCGACAACATAATAATCCAGAACCAAGATGATCTAGAACTGTTATTATTCAGTCATAATGATCTTGCTGATCTAGTACAGTAATGCTGCAAAAACATAGTGTTCGAGAATCAAAATAATCCATAACAAGAATGATCTAACTAATATCTAACTAATATTATTCTGTCATAATGATCATGCTGATCTAGAACCTCAATGACTCAGAAACATGGTGATCGAGAACCATAATAATATAGAACCATGATGATCTAGAACTGTTATTATTCAGAATTATAATGATCTTGCTGATCTAGAACAGTAATGCCGCAAAAAACATGTTGATTGAAAACATAATAATCCAGAACCAAGATGATGTAGAACTGTTATTATTCAGTCATAATGATCTTGCTGATCTAGAACCTCAATGACTCAGAAACATGGTGATCGAGAACCATAATGATCTAGAACTGTTATTAGTCTGTCATAATGATCATGCTGATCTAGAACAGTAATGCCACAAAAACATGTCGATCGACAACATAATAATCCAGAACCAAGATGATCTAGAACTGTTATTATTCAGTCATAATGATCTTGTTGATCTAGAACAGTAATGCCACAAGAACATGTCGATCGACAACATAATAATCCAGAACCAAGATGATCTAGAACTGTTATTATTCAGTCATAATGATCTTGCTGATCTAGTACAGTAATGCTGCAAAAACATAGTGTTCGAGAATCAAAATAATCCATAACAAGAATGATCTAGAACTAATATTATTCTGTCATAATGATCATGCTGATCTAGAACCTCAATGACTCAGAAACATGGTGATCGAGAACCATAATAATATAGAACCATGATGATCTAGAACTGTTATTAGTCAGTCATAATGATCATGCTGATCTAGAACAGTAATGCCGCAAAAACATGTAAATCGACAACATAATAATCCAGAACCAAGATGATCCAGAACTGTAATTATTCAGAATTATAATGATCTTGTTGATCTAGTACAGTAATGCCGCAAAAACATAGTGTTCGAGAATCAAAATAATCCAGAACCAAGATGATCTAGAACTGTTATTATTATCATTATTAGTCATAATGATCATTCTGATCTAGAACTTTACTAACTCAAAAACTTGGAGGTCGAGAACTGTAATTGTTCACTATCGTGATTCCACATAGAATGAATCAATTATGACAAAAATGGAAAAATTAGCCCGCTTGAAACCTGTAATTCAGCAAAACGAGTTTCATGCTTTCATGTCTGGTCTTTATCTGTATGATAAATTATGAATCAGTCCTAATAATATGATTAATCATGACTGATGACATTCTCACGAGCGGGTTCACTGCTGAGAGCTGTTTGTGTTACCTGTTTTCACTCTCATATAATGTCAAACTACATATCTGTACATACATATATCTGCATTTACTATTATTACGTAAATAAAACTGACATACAGAAACACACTGATGTCATTTCCTGCTGAATGGTTGATCAGTTAGTGAATGCTATTGTCTGTCTTACAGGAAACACGCCCCTTCATCTGGCTGTTATGATGGGTCATAAAGGTGAGTCGCGCAGATCTAATATATCTTAATGTTTGATTGGGTGTTTCCCAGCATGCAGTGATTTTGATGTTAAATATGATGCCTCTTTCACAACAGACCAGTGGATAATCGTCCACCCCAGTGGGGTAAAAACAATGTATGAATTCACATGTCTCAATGGGTGTCTTTTATATGTTGTTGTTGTTTTTAACTATTAGAAATTGTATTTGTCATTAGATTAAAACTGTACTATTCTTCAGCCCCGTCACGTGTTTAGCACAGGTTTTGATCTCTGCTGAACATGAGAATTATGATGTCGTTATACAGTTATGGCCACATGTGCTGAATTTGACTTGTACTTCGTGAAGTTTTGATGTAGCTCTGTTCTCTTTAAAGAATGCTGAATCCATCAGAGTGTGTTTTTTGTGGCTTGTGAACGCAGGCCGTTATGAAATATTAATGCACGGCTCCCCTGTGAGTGGACGACTGTACGCTCTAATTTCATTAATATACTACAAGCTTATTAATAATTTAAGCAGGTTTTTCTCAACGATGCAACTGAAAAGGAAGGCCTTGCTCATTGATTTAGTGAAGACAGTTGCTGTAAATGTACTGTCTGTCGCTCCTCAGTGAATGCGGTCAGTGTCGGCTAGCCGTCACATGTCACATACACACACAGAGCCAGAGACAGGGTTTGTTCTGTCCTGCTCCAGTGGTTCTGTTAGTGTCCACTCTCATGCTGAAAATAAGATGACAGAACGTCTGTCCCGTTTGTCTGGACTGTAGTAGCATTGCAAGTGTCCGCTCACATGTCTGTTGCAGAAACGCCATTATAAAACACAATCTAAATTTACATTTATTTATATTTACATTTATGCATTTAGCACAGGGGTTTTCAATCTTTTAAAATCTTTTATTTATTATAATTTTATTTTAATCAAATGTATTTATATAAATCATGTTTTTATTTATTTTTATCAAATTTATTCATTTTAATCAAATTAATGTATTATTGTAGTATTTATTTAAATAATTTTTATGTATTCAAATTTTAAATCAAATGTATTTATTTTAATCAAATGTTGGTTTGTTTATTTAAATAAAATAGTTTTTATTTTAATATTTTTAAATCAAATTTTATTCATTTATTTTTCATTTAAATCAGTTTTTGAATAATTTAAAATACTGAATAATTTCTACAAAAATAGAAGCAAAACAAATGTTTTATTTTAATCAATTTTTTTAAAACAAATCACGTTCTTTTCATTTATTTATTTAGTATCCGTTACATTTTGTCATTCTGTTCTTTTCTACTCATTAAAATATTGTACTGTTATTTATTTTAATCAAATGTATTAATTTGAATCAAATTAATTAATGTATTATTATATTTAAATAATTTTTATGTATTCAAATTTTAAATCAAATGTATTTATTTTAATTGTTTTATTTATTTTAATCAAATGTTTATTTAAATAAAAAATTTATTTTAATATTTTTTTAAATCAAATGTATTCATTTATTTATTTAAATAATTAAAAAAAAAATACTTAATATTTAAAACAAAATTACAAGAAAAACAAATTTTTTATTTTAATAATTAAAAAAAAAAAAATTCTTTTTATTTATTTATTTAGTATCCGTTACATTGTCATTCTCTTCTTTTCTACTCATTAAAGTACTGTACTGTTAGATGTATTTTTTATTTATTTTAATCAAATGTATACTATTTAAATAGTTTTATTTATTTTAACCAAATGTTTATTTATTTAATTTGTTTATTTTTTTATTTACATCAAATTAATTAATGTATTATTTATTTAAATAATTTTTGTTTATTTTATTTATTTTAATCAAATGCTTGTTTGTTTATTTAAATTAAATTATTTTTATTTTAATATTTAAATCAAATTTATTCATTTATTAATTATTTAAATCAGTTTTTAAATCATTTAAAATACTGAATATTTTCTACAAAAATAGAAGCAAAACAATTTTTTTATTTTAATCATTTTTAATAATAAAAACAATGTATTTATTTGAATTAATTGTTTAATTTTTCATTTAAAATGTTGATATTTTAATCAAAATTTAGTTTGTTAGTTAGTTAGCTGTGATTGTAAAGTCGGTATATAAAGCAGTAGACCAAACCCCTTCTGATCAGATATTCACGTCACGATTCTCTTCATTGACCCAAAGACTTTATGCTTGAATTTCAAAACCTTGTTCTGCTGTGCATGAGCAGAAATGTGTTGAACTGAATGTGCTAAGCATTTCTAGCAGAGAGAGAAGGACATTGTTCAGCACTAACAGAGCAGCGTGTGTGGCTCTTCATGTGCGGTCAGTTGTAGAAGGTCACAAAACACTTTGGCACTGACACAAACCTGCTGCCCGTCAGTCCAGCGTTTACAGTGAGCCAGAGCGGGCTGAGAATGAAGATGTTCATGCATCACAAACAACTGACGCTGCTTACAGTGACATACTGATGGTGTGTATGTGTGTGTAAATATGCACGGTATGTGAGTTTTCTGTACGCATGAAAACCCAAGGGACCGATGACATGTGCAGACTTGACCTTCCATTTCCAGTCCAACCAGAATTTTTTTCTAAAGCAGCTCGCAGTGAATTGAAGTTACACAAGATACTAATCTCTCTGGACTTGCTGCATTCAACCTGGCTGCATGATCATGTGACGACTATATAGCGTACTACGGTTTGAAATGTTGTTTTAGTCAGCAGTATATAGTGCTGATATTTCACCCGTACTGGCTCTAGACGTCGTCCACCCTCACGTTTGACTCTCGGATGAGTTTCTCTAGAGAGGTGGAGATCTGAACACTAAAATTAAAGCCGTTCCTTTGTGGCCGCAGCAGAAGAGGGATGTTAAATTAAGCTGCTGCACCTCCTTTTATGTTTAAATCGGGATCTTGGCGTCATTTCCGTGGCACGGTTCCCTTTTTGTAACTCGTGCAGAAAGTTTTTGCATGCCTTAAAAACCATTTGGACTGTAATACATAATAAAACACCATGTCAAGAAAGATGCATAAACACAACATTTGACTGACAGAATCTCTTGAACATTGAATATACAATTAAAGACAATTGGGAAAAAGAAGACGGGAAAAAAAAGAAAGAAAACAGTTAATTTAAATCCGTTAACTGCATTATAAATCATTCAAATGATAGATTTAAGGCTTTACAGTAATTTAAAGTGAAATCAAACGTATGGGCAGAACTGTAATGGCATCTTTCTTTCTCTTTCCTCAGAATGTGCCCATCTCCTGCTGGCCCATAATGCACCAGTGAAGGTGAAAAACACTCAGGGATGGAGTCCACTCGCCGAGGCCATCAGCTACGGAGACCGACAGATGAGTATGTCGCTTTTGAGTTTGAAATCTGTGTTGTTTTCGCATCATTGAGATTCTGTTATAGTTTTAATTCATATTTTTTTCATATTTTCTGTTTTGATTTTAAAGTTTGTTGTGTTTTTGTTTTTTTTAATGTGTATGTTGCTTTTATCAAGTTATTTTAGTACTTCAACTTAAACTAAACAAAAATGAGAAATTATGCTTTGGCAACTACCTGAAACAAAATAAGAATTTTATTTTATATATTTTATTTGATTTAAGTTAATGTTTTTTTTAAGTAATGAACTCTTTTATGGTTTTAGTTTTAGTTATTGATATAATAAAAACAACAGTTTAACAGTTAAGTTAGAGCACAATTTCGAGAATCACGTTTTTTGTTTCAAATAGACATTACGATTCTCCCACGATTCCGAATAGACGACTAAACAAAATGTTATTTATTAGAGGTTCTGACAAAATGTTAATTGTTGAAAAATTTGTTTAAAACATTTTTTAATTCATTTGAATTAATTTTTTTTTTAATCGGATTGAGTGAATGATTCAACGACTCACTCATACTTCAGTTGTTTCATTACTGGATGAATCAGTGTTTCTGAGTGAATGAATCTCTTGAATGAATTAATGAATGAACGATTGAATGTCGTCACTTGTCGCCACCTACTGGTGTAACAGTGTAATTGCTACAATCGTTATTTGAAGCATCAAGTTACTTTCAAAAGGTGATTTGCTCTATTTTGATCGCTACTGTAGACATCAGTGTTTATATCCGAACTATAAACTAGTATCCCAGTACTTCTGTGATAATATGAATTATTGTAAGGCAGAAATAATGATACTATGTGGTTGTTTCATACCTAAACATGACAACTGCTCTCTCTGGATCAGAGGTGAATCATTGTCATTTCAGAATAAGATTGCGTGGTTGTTTGAATCAAATCGTGATCTATTACCGATTAATCATGCAGCTTTAGTAGAAGCTTTGCCTAAATCTCAAAATGCAACATCAGTTTAAGGTTAGTCTCATTCATGGATGACCATTAAAAATCACAAGCCCTAATCTGACTTTATTGTAACTAATGTCATTTCTGTGTACAAGTGTATATCAGTTAATCAGGAAACACTTTTGCTGCTTCCTGCGATGAGCACAACTGTCCACTTTCCTCCAAGGTCTTATTTCTGATATACCCGCAACTAAACGCTCTGTGTTTTTGGTCGTTTTGAATGTCAGTCAGATGGTTCCTTTCTGAGTGGGTGGTTCTTGGCCAGAATGAGCTGCAGACTTTATAATAGTCTGGTCTGTAATGACTGGTCTCAGATCAGCTGGAGTTTCTCTGTTCAGATGGAGAGGGAAATTCCTCATGGAGCAACTTGGCTTTGTGTGCCGATGAAAAGAGCTTCATTAGGACAAGCTCCTGTGTGTGTGTGTGTGTAATCAGGCCATGTGTCGTCTGCTCTGAGCTCTTCCATTAAGGATAGCAAGAGTCCAAATCAAATGAATGTCTTTTGTTGTGGTGAATTAAAGCGGGTCGGTGTCTGTCAGATTAAATCTCACTCTGGATTACGTTACACCGTCGGCTCTAATTCACTTAAAAAGCCTTTTCAGCCGAGAGTAAGTATTAATGTGTGTGTTTATCAGCGGCTGTAGTGAAGCTCTCAGTCATGACGGATGAGTTAATGAAGAGCTCGATCAGCTAACAAGTTTACACGTGCGAGTAACTGCTCACACTTTACATGTGACACATTTGCATAGGACTGTGTGTCTGTTAGAAATGCAAAACATTCGGTTCACATGGGTGATCTCACGTGAATATTAGGGTATAATCAGTTTTAATTTTTCCCAAATTCAATTTTATTTTGTTCTGTTTTTAAAGGGGTGGTTGATTATGATTTGACTTTTTTAACTTTAGTTAGTGTGTAATGTTGCTGTTTGAGCATAAACAACATCTGTGAAGTTACGACTCTCAAAGTTCAATGCAAAGGGAGATATTTTCTTTTAGCTAATTCTGTTTATGGACTACAAAAATGGCTGGTAGGGATTACAACAAGCTTTTTTTCCCGGGTTAGTGACATCACAAACCCGGAAATTTACAAAAACCCCGCCCCTGACCATTCAGAAATGTCTAAAAGTTGTAACTTCTTCCTGAGTCTCTCCATCAGTGTCGACTCCGGTTTGAACAATGTAAGGCTGAACACTGTTACTGACAATCCTCACACCAGAGACTTAAGTCAAGTCAAGTCACCTTTATTTATATAGCGCTTTTTACAATGAAGATTGTGTCAAAGCAGCTTTACATTGATAACTGGTATATAATTTTTCCTCTTAAAGAATAGTGTCAATGCAGGCAGATCAAAGGTTGAATAAATGTCAAGGATACTGTTGAATATCAAATGTCAATTCAAATTAAATTAAATTAGGGCTGCACGATTAATCGTATTTTATCACGATAACGATATCTGCTTCTCTCGATTGATTTTAAATAATCGTCACGATATTGGCCCGCTCTATGAAAATGAACATAATTTGGAAACATTGGAAGTAATATTAGGAATTTCGCTGTTTTATCTTTTGAAGTTCCTAAAGGTTTTACCAGTTTTCATAATGTTGATGAGCTAGAAATGATTTTTCTTTGCTTTACGAATTTGCCGGGCAATTTGAATCTGGTTTGTCTTATTGCAAACGAATTGTGTTGCTTTAAAATCTAATTCGAATATATATTACAAAGCGCTCACCAAAACCATGTTATGTATTGATTTACCATCTAACGAAGTTATCATAGTTGGTTAAATTTAAGTCTTTGTGCCACCTACAGGCCTTTTGGGTGAAGTGTAGGTTGGTAAAGAACTTAATAGCCATAGTTACATTACTCTTTTGATAAAATTATAATCACAATTATTAATCATGTTTATTCTGAGGAAACTTATATTACATCTTGTGAAAAGGGGCATTATAGATCCGCTTTAATGGTTTAACTTAATTGTAATAATGAAAAAAGATGTCTAATCAGTTGAATTCTTTAAACTTTAACATTTTAATAATTTATAAAAAAAAATGTAACAATAATTTTGTATATTATTATTATTTTTCTTATTTTTAATTTTTCTGGATTATATTTTAATGGTTTAACTAAATATTAATAGTAAAAAAGGATGCCTAATCAATTGAATTAAACTTTAACAATTTAATAATTTAACAATAATAGTGCACTATATTAAATATTTTATTGTTTCCATTTTTCTGGATTCTGTTTATGATTTAATAGAAACTTATTAAAAACGGTGCTAATCAAATGAATACTTAAACAATTTAATTAATCTTTAAAATGTAATAGAAGGAAATTTGAATGATTTTTTTCATTTTTTCCAGCAAAGAAAATGCAGCACAACAGAGTTTTACCGTTTTAAATTTACATTTTTAAATAATGTTTTAATAAACTCTTATTATGAATAGTACATTATACTATACAATATAGCCTATTTCTGTCACAATTTCTTCAAGTTAAACCAAACTTTTATTTTGGCGTGTTGCAATGATGAGCTGTGAGTTTGTGTGTGTGTGTGTGTGTGTGTGTATCTCTGCAGCAGCTCTAGAGATGAAGTTCATGTGTTCATATAGTTTCTGTAACATGCCGTGTTTTACTCCATTTATAAGACTTGAATTCTGTGATTCATGTCATTTGAGTTCTGCTTTGGTTCTTCAGATTGCTTGAACAGCGTGACACACTTCTGTATATCTCACATTATCACTCCCTGATCTTCATCTTCTCCTTGTATTGTGTTGCAGAAGCGGCCAACTGGTGATTAACTGTGCTATTGACTCACCAGAGCCAGTCTTTACTCTCATTACACGTGACGCTGCCTCAGATGTTGCGCATTTACATAATTTTGTATAATTTTGGAGTTATTAATTTTTCTGTGAAGACGATGATGAATCAGTGATGGTGGGGGGAGATGATGATGATGATGATGATGCACATGATTTGAACTCTCAGTATATACATTTTTGACTTGTGAATGTGTTTTAGTAATCTTTATGTGATTATAACTATAAAGTAAACATTAAAATATTACATCTAATCAGTCCTACAGGAGTCAATACGTTTGTTGCTGCACTTTTTCCTCCGTTTCCTCATTCAGAGGAATGAGACACGTCGAGTGACATCATCACAGGGTCAGCCAATCACAGTGCTTTGGATGTGGTGATTCATTTGGAACAAGGAGACGCTCGTTAGGAAACCCCTCGTTAGAGAGCTGCTCGTTAACACGGCGCTCATTATGGCGTGATTCCTGCTGCGGTGACGTTGATGCTGGTTTATTTCAGTCGTGTTGTTGTTTGTTTCTGTCTCAGTGTGTGTGTTGATGATCGATCACACACACACACACACACACACACACAGTGTTTCCATTTTAGATTCTGGTAACCAATGGAAACGTCAGCCTGATTTCCTGTGAAGCTGGCATAATTGAAATTGCATACTGAAGGATATTGAGCTTTGATTTACATAGTCAACTGCTATTAAATAAACTTAAATGTTTTCATATCTCTGACAATCTAGTCATATTTCATGTCTCATGCATATTGCGTATATAAAAAGCTGGAACTGTCTCAAATCACAAGATCCAATCTTATTGGCTGGCTTTACAGTCTCTTCCTGTCTGAGTGGGCAGTTCATGGTCAGAATTAATGAATTATTCATTTTATTTTATTTTTTTTAAGTATTTTTATTTATTTAATTATTTCCAGGTGTATTGATGCATTTTACCAATGATGAGCATTTTTTAGGAGCAATTTAGAATTTTCATTGTAATTTTTATTTATTAATTATTTTTAAAATTATTATTATTTGTTTATTATTGTAATTTTTACTTATTAATTCTTTTTAAAATTATTATTTGTTTATTATTGTAATTTCTATTTATTTATTTTATTTTCAGGTGTCTTGACTCATTATTTTTAAAATTAGTATTTTTTTGTTTTTTTATTTATTATTTAATCATTTTCATTATTTATTAAGCTTATTACTGTTATTTTTATTTAATTAATTTAATGTGTCTTGATGAATTATTATTTAATATTTTGTTTATTATTGTTTATTTTCAGGTGTCTTGTTTCCTTATTTTTATTATCTTTGTTTATTGTTATTTTTATTTATTTTCATTAATGTTTTATTTGTTATTATGTTTATTATTTAATTATATTCTTTATTATTTTTTATTACTGTTATTTTTATTTAATTCATTTCGGGTGTCTTGATTCATTTTTTTTATTATTGTTTTTGTTTTTATTTATTTACCTATTTTTAGGTGTCTTGATGTATTGTTAAAATTATTATTTTTGTTTATTATAATTTTTATTTATTATTGAATTATTTTCAGGTGCCTTGATTCATCATTTTTTAAATTATTATTTTTTATTGTTATTTATATTTAATATTTAATTATTTTCAGATGTTTTGAATCACTATTTTTTATATTATTATTATTATTATTATTATTGTTATTTTTATTTAAGATTTAATTATTTTCAGATGTCTTGAATCACTTTTTTTTATATTATTATTTATTTTATTTTTTTATTTAGTATTTAATTATTTCCAGGTGTCTTGATTCACTATTTTTTATATTATTATTTTTTTATTATTTTTATTTAGTATTTAATTATTTCCAGGTGTATTGACTCATTTTTACAATAATTTTTTGTTTATTATTATTATTTTTATTAATGTAATTATTTCCAGGTGTTGATCATCAGTGCTGTGTGTGTGTGTGTTGTGTTGCAGTCACGGCTCTGCTGCGGAAGCTGAAGCAACAGTCACGAGAGAGCGTGGAGGACAAGAGACCCCGTCTGCTGAAAGCACTGAAAGAGGTGAGGAAGCACACGTTTCACTGCAGGCCTTCCAAACACACGATATCCCTGCGTGACGATTGGGGCCTGTGGAGGTTTGAGGGAGACGGATCCCTCTGGGAATGTTCTGCAGACAGGAAATGACCTACAGGACAGAAGACAGTGTCAGTTTTGTGTTGCTCAGGACGCTCTGTAACGTCTCAACTCTTCTATGATCTCTTTGTCTCTAGATGTACTCCAACAATCTTTGATTTATTTACAGCCTTTTACAGTGCAAAACACTGAATGAAGACCTCATTTTCATCTGCAAACACACATGACGTGCCGACAAAAAATCCCAAAGCTCAT
>NC_090226.1:2192500-2235000 GCF_024489055.1 Chanodichthys erythropterus
TGTGATGTTTCAGGAGTCCGAGATGGAGACGGAGGAGGAGGTGGACATCCTCATGAGCAGCGACATTTACTCCGCCACCCTCTCCACCAAATCCATCACCTTCTCACGGGCGCAGACGGGCTGGCTCTTTAGAGAGGACAAAACGGTCAGTGTGTCTGCTGCAAAATCAGGGTTATTAGAGTGAAATTAAACTATAACGACCCATAACAAACGTTTTTGTTGCTTGAAATAAAGTCGGCATGAAAGGAAAGTTCCCTATTGTGCCGTATATCCGAGTGAAACTGTTTCTCAAACAAGAACAAATGTTGATTTTGTCTGTGGGGGATTGATTGGATGGTTGTGGTTTGCTATTGGTGGATCTCATGTGAGTGACAGGTTGCTCCGCCCTCATCATCAGAGAAGAAAGGGAGTTATTCTGATTCAAGATTACGAGGAACATGAATTTAAAACAATAATGATGTGCACCGATAAATAATTTATAATAAACACTAAAATATTCCATTAAAAAAAATGTGACACGAGCAAGTGTGCTGTTATACCTGAATATCAGCACGATTGCAAATATCATTTTTTTACATAAACAAGAAAGTTAATATTGTTTTAGACACAATATTATCTGTTTTTGCTCTTTCACCAACAAAAATAGCTCCAAATAAAGCCACAACAGAACCGGCGGTGCATCTCCATCTCCGAACGAATCAATAATTCAATGATCCATTCATAAAGACAGAAACTTGCTCCGTTTCTGAATGATTCGGCTGTTTGAATGAATGAATAAATGGATGAATTAATGACTCAGTCATTAAAGGGATAGTTCACCCAAAAATTTAAATTATATACCACATACCATACTCAGACATCCTAGGTGTATATATGACTATCTTCTTTCAGACGAACACAATCTGGGATATATTTAAAAATATCCTTGCTTTTCCGAGCTTTATAATGGGAGTGAATGGAGGGCGTGAGATTTTGAAGGCCAAATAAAGTGCATCTGTTCATCATAAAAATAATCCATACGGCTCCATGGGGTTAATAAAGACCTTCTGAAGTGTAGCGATGCGTTTTTGTAAGAAAAATATCCTTATTTAAAACTTTATGAACTATAATATCAGACTGCCGTATACATTGTTCCTGGCTGAAGAGTGACCTCTGACCTGAAGCATGACATAATGACAAATGCGGAAGCGCAGAGGATAGAGCAAAACAAAACACCGGTCAAGATTAAGAAGTCTAAAATGAGAAATTATTTTAAAGAGAATTTAAATAAGGATATTTTTCTTACAAAAACACATCGCTTCGCTTCTGAAGGCCTTTATTAACCCACTGGAGCCGTATGGATTATTTTTTATAATGGATGAATGAACTTTTTTGGGCTTCAAAATCTCACGCCCTCCATTCACTATCATTATAAAGCTTGTAGGACTAAGGATATTTTTAAATATATCTCAGATTGTGTTCGTCTGAAAGAAGATAGTCATAATCACCTAGAATGGCTTGAGGGTGAGTAAATCATGGGATAATTTTCGTTTTTGGGTGAACTATCCATTTAAGACAATGACTTGCTGCTGCCTACTAACTCATTTTTAAAGTTCGTTTCATTTAAATTTGATTTTAAATTCAATATTCTAAATATTATTTCAAGCATTAATTTCATCGCATAATTCATGCAGTTGTAATCGCATCTAAAAGCTGTTCTTTGCAGTGCATCTAAAAAAATCCTTTTGATGCCATCTGAAAGCAACTTGTTCCCACAGGAGCGTGTTGGGAATTTCCTGGCAGATTTCTACATGGTCAACGGTCTGGTTCTGGAGTCCAGGAAGAGACGCGAGCACTTGAGCGAGGAGGACATCCTGAGGAACAAGGCCATCATGGAGAGCTTCAGCAAAGGAGGGAATCTCATCGAGCAGAACTTCGAGGTGACCCTGTGTTCCTCTATATCTATCTATCATATAAATATGTATATATATAAGGGTGCAATTTGTAGGGAGGGATGGGGGGGATTTTCCCCCCTTCTGGTCTGTGTATCCCTGCCTCTGCTGAATTATCCCTGGTGATGCTACTTCACAAACCACCAACGGAGCATATCAAATACCAAAAATAAAAATCTTTTTTTTAAAACATCACCAAGTTAAACGCTGCGTTTATAGCCTTGGTGAGCAGACGAAATCTTAGTGGTTCCAATGCTCTTTTGTTTGAGCCTGTTTATGGCATTGAGCTTTCTGATAATAGTGTTGGCTCTGCTCAATTTGTTATCTGTGACCATGTGCATTTCAAAACGTCAGTCCTTTAGATTGATGAGCGTGAGTCACTAGCGTCCTCTGCTGGTGACGAACCTTTAGTTCAGCATTAAAGTCTTGAGAACAAGAGACGCTGTTCAAGTGAAGAGTAGGTCACTCATGAGTGCTCTATAGTTTAAACTGCCCATATTATGATCATTAGAATACATTTACATGATTTAAAGTTTAAGAAATGCATAATTTCTGCAGCACCTCTTTACCATAACCACCAGTTTCAACACACTACTAACTAACTCAACCAGGCCCCGCCCCTTTATTCTGCATAGGAATTATTTAAATAAGGAATATTGTGACATGTTCGTTCCCGGAAGAAAACTCAAGACAGTGGTTCAGAAACAACTGCTGGAGGGACTTTGAAAAGCTTTTTAATGCTCAAACAGCAACAGTAAAGAAAGTTTAAAGTGTAAAAAAGCACTTTAAATTTAGTTAAATAATTGCTTCTCTCTCTGTGTCCTCTGATAGCCAATGAGGCGTCAGTCGCTGACCGCTCCATCTCCGAACACTATATCCTGGGAGGAGTACATCACCGCTGAGACGGGAAAGTACGTCAGACCTCCATCACGAGCAAACGTGAGTGAAACACATTGTAAGATGAATTGATGGAAGCACATGTTCTCTGGTCTCTTCTAGGGCTCCTCATCTGGGCCGAGAGCTCGTGTGCAAAGAGAGCAAGAAGAACTTCAAAGCAACGGTAGCCATGAGTCAAGACTTTCCTCTGGGCATCGAGTCGTAAGTGTCCCGCGTTCATTCCAGAGACTCCAGACGATATCCACTGGATGTTTACTGATCATATCTCTGTTTTACAGGCTGTTAAATGTTTTGGAGGTCATCGCACCCTTCAAGCACTTTAATAAACTCAGAGAATTCGTTCAGATGAAACTCCCACCTGGATTTCCTGTCAAATTAGGTAAACGGACACATTTACCACACATTATCAGTGTTCAGAGACTGAAGCTTGTTCACTGTTAGTTCATGTTAACTAAGAAAGCTTAACCCTTGTGCGGTCTTCGTTTGGGAAGTCACACTCAGGGTCTTTGGGGTCTCCACAGACCGCAGGCAACAAAATGATTGTTTTTTAAACAAATGTAATTTTACTGTTTATTAATGTTTTTACTCCACATTTTTGCAGTTTTTGGAGGATTTTTCATATTTTTTAAAATTTATATAAATTAATTAAAAAATATTTTTTAAATAGGTTTTTATACAAAAACAGCTTTTTATGTAAAATTGACTTTATAAAAGACCCACATTTCTAACTTTCATTCATGGTGATAACATGGATAATTTGGCATGGTTTAGTGTAAGATTTTTGCCCATCTTCTAAATATTATGAAATCACAATTATGACAATAAAAATTACTTTTTGTGAAAGTTTAGCTTTTTTTTTTACTGAAAAAAAATACGTTTTTCAATAATGTTGATTTTGAGGATGAATTTTGTCCATTTTCTAAGTGGGGTCTCATAATAATATAACAATATTGAAAAACTGATTTTTTTCATTACAAAAAATACTAAACTTAGCATTTATTGTCATAATTGTGATTTCATTATATGTAGATATGAATCCAATTGAAAAAAACTTGTGAAAAGATGTCTTTCAGTCAGTCATATAGCAAATAGTGGAGCTCTGCAGCATCTACTGGTAAAAGTTATAATTTTTTACTTTTAAAACTGCATTTTCCAAAAGATGAGCAAAAATCTTACACTAAACCATGTCAAATTATCCATGTTAACCCCATGAATGAAAGTTAGAAATGTGGGTCTTTTATAAAGTGAATTTTACATAAAAAGCTGCTTTTGTATAAAAACAAAATGTTTATTTATTTATATAAATTTGAAAAGATGTGATCAATCCTCCAAAAACTGCACAGATATGAAGTAAAAATATAAATAAACAGTAAAATTACATTTGTTTTTTAATTAATTTTTTTTGACCCCAAAGTTTTTTTTCTACACTAACATAAAAACAAGATATCGCTCCAATTTTTTTTAATTTGTAGATCTAGAAAGTGTTAACTACTGTACAAATCTGTGTTTTGTCATTTGGACAAAGAGAACTTTTTTTTTTCTTTATTTTTTAATTTTAGCAAACATCATTTGGTGTCTAAAAAGACCCCAAAGACCCTATAAGGGTTAATGAAATTCCCAACATGCAGCAGCTTCAGTTATTTGGTTTGAATAATTTTATTAGTCGATGTTGAATGCAGTGATGTATTTTGACAAAAACACAAACATGGATAAATGTAAAGTATGGATGAATTGGAATCGTTGAGTTGTTATGCCATTATTACCAGTGGTGGACAGTAACGAAATCATTTTACTTTCTGTTCTTAAGTACATATTTCAAGTATCTGTATGGAGTATTTTTACTTTGGGAAACTTTTACTTTTTACATCCCAAAGCATAATATCATACTTTTTACTCCATTTGATAAAAATACATTCCACGTTATTTTGTGAACGAACCAATTCTTTTCATTGAACCTGTTGAATTGGTTCATAAATCACACTGAATGATTCATTCACAAATCAGGCTGATCCAATTGCAGCTGTTCTTGAGTCAACAACTCACTGATTCAATGATCCGGTCAAAAAGTAAATTACTAATTCCTATTTTAGTATTGATTGTAAATGAAAATCCTATTTAAGTCATGACTGTCAGTTATTTGTGAACTAAATCGGCTGTTAATAGTGTATAATATTTATAAGAATATATATAATGCTCAAGTAGTTTTGGTTATAAAATAAAAATTTGCTTATTTGCAGATCAATACATATTAAATGTCTACATCAATCTTTCTTATTAGTGCTGAATAATAAATAGTAATGGCTAGAATAAATCAATCGGTGCTTTTCACTTTTAATACTCAAGTACATTAGAAATCAATGAATTTTGTTCTTTACTCAAGTAATATTGAAAATGAGTATTTGTACTTTTAATGCAGTAATATTTTATTAGAGTATCTGTACTTTAATGCTGGCTACACACGATTTTGGGCCCAATTTGATATACCGAATTGAGCTCTCTTTCACGTATTCTTGCGCTTGAACAGACGCTCAAACTAAATTGTCAACAAAAATGCCCGTCTTGGCAAGTATCCTTCTAAACATAACACTGAATGTAAGCACTTGAGAAATAAAACACGTGTGTATCAGTATATTGGATCTGCGCATTAGCTCTTAAAGTGACAGCAGCCTAATATTCCTGCTGCTTTCTGTGTTTTTATTGTTAATCAAACAACAAGAACAATCACTCATTGCTCTTGACTGAATAACTTAAATAAGGATTAATCAAAGTTTCATCACGATTCGGTGCATACAGTCAGTCACAGGCGATTTACACTCCAATCCAGAAGGGGGCGCACGTGGTAATGCAGCAGGAAAAAGTGCAGACGATTTACGCATAGATATGTTTCAACCGCAGGAAGACATCAATGAAACAGCTTGAGAATAATATCTAACGTAGCATTACATTCACATCAGGAAAGTCATTCAGTGTCCACTAGAGAAATTTCACTAAGTATATGCACTATATTAGCTTATATATTTACTTTACCTGTTAGTAATGTCTTAATTATTTAACATACGTTTAGATGAATTTGTGTGATTTTAATGTGCGATTCCCATTCGCAGACATCCCCGTTTTCCCCACCATCACCGCCACCGTGACCTTTCAGGAGTTCCGTTACGACGAGTTTGACGAGTCCATTTTTACGATTCCCAGCGACTACAAAGAGGATCCCAGCCGCTTCCCAGACCTCTGAGCTGCTCTGTATCCCACTTTTTCCCCCGTTGTTCCCGTCTCCATCTCCTCCCATCCAGACCGACATCTCCCTCCGGTTACTTCTGAGACGTTTGCAGATGGAGACGTAGAAAACACTTGTAATATGGACACAAAGGGATCGTGCTGAAGGGAAGTGATCAACACTGCTGACTCCTGGTACGCAGCTGCACTACATGATAAAACACGAGTTCTACACAACCAGACGAGGAATCGCAGATGTGTGGAGCTCAGGACAGTACGATACGCTAGAAACACAGCGTCAGAGTCACTTCACATCACCTCTGTAACTGGCAGGAAATATGGCATTATAAATTATTACATAAGCAGCGTTTTCATATATATCTTTGTACAACTGTTACAAACTTGTATACTTCACTTAAAGGAAACGTGTATATTTAGGAAAGAAGCGGGAGGCGTGTGTATATGATTTGAATTGTACGAAATCTGTCACAGAATACAATGTATATGTAATTTCTACAGATAAGAGAAGACTTTCTTTGTGCAACTTGTAAATACCAGTTCTTTTGCTTGTCCTTTGTGTTTCTGTTGCATTATGGGAAATGGGCTGCGTCACTTTCTTCTTCACTGTGTTCAGGTGGTTTTGTTGCTTTCTCACATCCTAATAACTAGTGTTTTTGAACTGGGACGATCGTACAGGGCCGGATGTATATGTAGCAGAAACGTTTCGATGGACGGGAACTTTCAGCTGCTGCAGCCCGTCGGTTTTGGTTCACTTTTTCACCTTGATAGATGGATGTAAATAATTCAAATTTAAAAATGTTTTCCAATGTAGTATAATTGACATGTATAACTGACGAATATGTTTATTATTGAGATGTTAGTGTGAAATGTTTCCAGAGACGTCAGGTGATATGGCAACGACATCTTACTCGAGTGTTTTATATGTTTTTGCTGTGTGCCGAGGGAAAAGGAGCTCCCGTCAAATTTGCACCAGCAATATCCAGTTGGAAAAAAAATATATTTTTATGTTTCTTGTGTTTTTGTTTTTTTCCTCCTCAGAATGGAAACGAGCTGCAACACTTCCATGACCCACTACTGGCTAGTGTGGAAAACTCTTGTGTTTTGCTATATTCCTTTTTATTTTTAATACCAGCTTTTTTCCCTGTGTTTGTTTTCATTGTTTTTAGATTTGCTTTATGCCTTCAGTACTTCAATTCTCTCCCAAATGCATCAAACTCCTTGATGTACAGCAGGAACCTTGTATGAACCTGCTGCACTTTTACATGACAAATTGTAATTAATAAAATGTCCACGTATCAATCTCCTGTGAGGATTTGTTTTTGGTCAAACTCTTTTATTAGCAAGATATTGTTGCCTTACAAAAAAATACTATATTGTTTTTAAACCATACTATAGTAAAGTGTAGTATACTGTATATACAGGGTTGGGGAGTAACAAAATACATGTAACTTAGTAACGTATTTCATTAGTTACATTTTAAATGGGTGGTAATCAAATTACAGTTACATCTGAAAAGTATTTTCAGATTACCAAAGTGATTACTTTTAATTTTAATGTCATTTAAACATTAATGTAAACAGCAATTGGTGATTCTCCGACTCTGACAGTCTGCAAAAGCATCCTAAGCTATAGTTCTGCTTAAAAGTATGCGAATATGTAACATTTTAATCATTTTAACAAAATAAGAGGGATCATAAAAATTGCATTTTATTTTTATTTAGTCCTGTCCTGAATAAACTATTTCACATAATGGATGTTTACATACACTCCACAAGACAAAATAACTGAATTTATAAACATTGCCCCATTCAAAAATGTACATACTCTTGAATCTTAACTGTCCTGTCATTACTGGATGACCCACGACTGTTTTCATATTTTGCGATAGTTGTTTGTGAGTCCCTTGTAATTGTAAAAAAGGTAATTGCAACTTTTTATCTCACAATTCTGACATTTTTTCTCAAAATTGTGATAAACTCACAGTTGCAAGTTATAAAGTCAGAATTGCATGATTAAAACTTGCAATTCCTACTTATTTCTCACAATTATGAGTTTAAATCTCACAATTATGACTTTTCTTGCAATTCAGACATTTTTCTGAAAAATTACAGTTTCTCACAATTATGACTTTTCTGAAAATTGATTTTATATATCAGAATTCTGACTTTTCTCAATATTATGAGTTTATATCTCACAATTCTGACTTTACAACTCATGACTGCAACTTTATATCACACAATTCTGATAAAAAAGTCAGAATTGTGAGATAAAAACTTGCAATTGCCTTGTTTTTATGTTACATTTTTCTTAGTATTCCAAAGTATTCTAAAGTATTTAGATTAAGTTACAAAACTTGGGTAATCTAACGAAATATGTTACAAATTACTTTTTAAAGCATGTATTTTGTAATCTGTAGTGAAATACATTTTAAAAGTAACCTACCTAGCCCTGTGTATATACAGTATTATAGTATTTACAACACTTTAATGAATGCTACAGCATACTGTAGTGAACAGATAGTGAACTATAGTGATACTACTGATAGTGAACTTGTTAACTATAGTGAACTGATAAACTGTAATACTGTAGTATACTGTAGTTTTTACTACAGTAAACTGTATTGTATAATATACCCTATAGTTGTAGAAAACTTAGTATAGTTTTGGGTAATTTGTTTATATTACCACAGCAACTAGAATTACCACAACAAATTAATTCAAGTACTTTACTATAGTATGGTTCATGAACACTATAAAATACTATTGTATTTTTTTCGGGTCAAACTAATGGATGTTTTCTGTGAAATAAGTGTACTCAAATCTAAAGTATGGGTAGTAGCCTATCAAATTGTTACTCAATTAAAATTTACTGGAATGAATTTAAAATATCCACATTTAATTGTTCTTAAAATACCTTTTAGTTTTAGAAATTAGCTGATGAAATATTAACTGATTAGCAAGCTGTTAATCACAAAATTCTTGTCCTGTCTTTAGTTTTAGAAAGTTTTCAGCTGGAATGCATAATTCTGATTGGTCGATTCGTACAGCGGGAAATTATGCCAACGAACGACGTAAATTTCGTTTCGTTTAAGACTTAAGTATTAATATTACTTTAATATTTTGCAGTGCTGATTATGTATATTGTAATGGACTATTTTAGCTAAAGCTTTAAGGTAGTGTACTGAGGTCTGTTAGCTTTGATGATTGTTAAAATCGTTTAAATACCTATAACGTCGAGTTTTTGCATTTGACTAAACCAGTTTTGTGTTATTACTCTAATATAATCAATGTGTGAAAAGTCTCCTCAGAATTTCGCGCCATTTGTCCGCGCGCAGGCGAGCGCGTAAAAACTGACACGTTAATATTTGAATACAGTTACCGAAAAAATGTCATTAAATGATAAAGACTTGTTAATCTTAACTTGACAAATTGAAAACAGTGACACAAGACCTACAAAAACATTTTGGATGCAACGGGAATCTAAGGTATATTACTGTATAATTTCTTCTTAAAGGGTTAACGTTAGATCACCCCAAAATTAAATTTCTGTCATTAATTACTCTCCCTCATGTTGTTCTCAGACTTTAGTTCATCTTCGGAACACAAATGAATATCTTTTTGATGACAGAATGCATAATTCTCTTCAGAAAATTTGGACTAAACCACTAGATATGGATGTTTTCCGATCTATATTAACTTTTTGAAGCGTCAAAGTTTAAGTTGCAAAGGCAGTCTATGGAAGGAAATCTGACAGCAAAAAGATCTTAAAGGGTTAGTTCACCCAAAAATGAAAATAATGTCATTTGTTATTCATCCTCATGCCGTTTTACACCCCCGTAAGACCTTCGTTAATCTTCAGAACACAAATTAAGATATTTTTGTTGAAATCTGATGGCTCAGTGAGGCCTTCATAGCCAGCAATGACATTTCCTCTCTCAAGATCCATGAATGTACTAAAAACATATTTAAATCAGTTCATGTGAGTACAGTGGTTCAATATTAATATTATAAAAGCCACGAGAATATTTTTGGTGTGCCAAAAAAACAAAATAACGACTTATTTAGTGATGGCCAATTTCAAAACACTGCTTCAGGAAGCTTCGGAGCGTTATGAATCTTTTGTGACGAATCATGATTCGGATAGCGTGTCAAACCACCAAACTGCTGAAATCACATGACTTTGGCACTCCAAATCATGATTCGACACAGATTCATAATGCTCTAAAGCTTCCTGAAGCAGTGTTTTGAAATCGGCCATCACTAAATAAGTCGTTTTTTTGGCACATTTTAAGGTGAACTAACTCTTTAACAGATCTAGCAATGGACAAATAGGAGCCAAGAATTTAATATGAAGTTTTATTTTCAATTTTTGTAACATTGCAAACCGTACAGATAAATCATGTTCTTAGCAAACTACAGTCTATGATGACGGTGTGTTCACTACAGATAAACACATTGCAGCAGATACAGCTGGACTGGTGAATGACCTGCTAGAGAAAGTAATCCAGTTTACGTGAAGTTTCACAAACGTTCTGCAACTTTAAAAAGACAAACAACTTCCACCTAACTCAGGCTAACTATAAAAAAACCCCAAATGCATTATTAAAAGGAAAAAAAAAAAAACACTGCTTGCCAACGTTATCCAAGCACTTTTAATTAGAGGGTATTTGCTTTAAATAGAAACTGCAAACAGACATAGCGAATGGTTGTATTTTTCAGGGAGAAATTGACTTTCTACACTAAATATACAGTATAACACCGTTCCACGTCAGCCATGAGGAAAGAAACAGCTCTAAAATCGGAGAACATTTTAAGACGAGCATGTACCAGTAAATACAGCAGATTCTGAGGATGCAGAGTTTTGTTTTATAAAAAACAAAAAAACAAAAAAAAACCAAAAAGGAATGAGCGAGTTCAGAGAGGAAAGTTTTCAGACTGATCTAGGACGAGCTTTCCTCCATCTAAACTCTAACAATACATCTCAAACACTGATCAGTGGGAAAGGGCTGTTTCAGTCGCTCATGTCCATGTCTTCGTCTCGCTGGTCTTCGCTGTTTCCATCCGACTCGCCACGACCAGCGTCATCTGCACTGTCCGCTTGAGGCTCTTTGGCCTGCGGCGATGAGGCGGCGTCAGAGTTCCTCTCTCGCTCTTCCTCATGCTCGCTGTCGTAGCCCTGCTCTTCCTCATCGTAGTCCCTGGTCACCTGCAGGATACAGAATTCAGGAGCAGTTTTAAAGGTGCAGTATGTAATATTGACAACTAGTGGTTGAAATGGGTAATACAGTCCAAATTCAAAATGTTGGAGACTTGTTTTTGTTTTCCCCGCCCAAACTACAGCATCAAGATCAGATCACCTATTTGTTTTTTCATCATCTATTGTTTATTATATTTTTTTTTTCTACCTTGCTTTTTCATTTGGCTTAACATCTGGCAAAGAGAAATTTACATTTATTTGAATGTTTATTAATGTACATTGTTTGTTTTCAAATAAATTACTAGTGATAAGTCAAAACAACATCGTAATTGATGCATTTTAAATATATAAATTATACACAATTTAAAATTCTACCTGTAAAATTTCTAAAGCATTAATTTGAAACAGCAAATTCAGTAATATGCCAATAGAAACAACTCTAAAATGTCAGAAACGGTCCTGCCGTTTTTAATCAAGTTGAACTAACGTTACAGGAGATCGATTGGTGTTGACAGTACTTTATAATTTATTAGAGTAGGCTATCATTAGTTTTGTCCAGCTAATTTTTATTTTATAGGCCCCCATAAAAAATAATTTGTAGGCTAACTGCCAGATAACAATCACCAGTTTTTTCCCGTCATGGCTAACGTTAGGCGTGTTATCTTATCTTAAAAGCTAATAACATTTATTAATTAGCTTATAAAGCCCACATTTAATGTTACCGAAAAAAGCTCAGTGATCCATCAGATCCTTTAGGTTGGTTAGTACGGTTTACTGCTGAACAACTCATTTGTCGGTGTGAAAACACAGAAATCAAAAATTAAGTTAAGTTATATATCTTCAATCTCCTCTCGAAGCTCTGACAGTTCTCAGAGAAGCTGTCAATCATGATGACACGCGCCGTTTCTATAGCATCAAATTACTAACTAAAATCAAACTTATCACAAAAAACAAACAATTGAGCATATATCAGCGTGATAACTACCTTAAATGACCAAAACCATCTTTCGGAAAATTTTATTGGAAGTGTAATTTATTTTTTTATTTCGACTCAAGTCCTGTTCGTTTGCATGGAGAGTGCAGGGTTTATGACTTGTACTGCATCCAGCCACCAGGGGGCGATCAAAGAGCCCGCAGCTTCACTTTTCAGGATGTATGAGGCACACCCGCACACAACAGGAGCGAGCGCAATGAGTCTTACACGCATTTCCAATATTTATCTGCATTTTAATATGCCTTTTAAGATGGATGCCGAGGCTTTTTGTGTCGAGTAGAATCTGCAAACTCTGACCCAGTTTGTTTGCTGGCTTCCATGGCTGCAATGCACCATTTTCCACCAACTGGCAACCCGGGGTGTTGAAATACTATTGGGTAAATTGGCAGTGGGCGGGATCCCACAGACATTTCCGACACGAAACGCAAATTTAAGTAGCATAACTGGCTGTTGATTGTTTTTGAGAAAAAAAAAAAAAAAGTATGTGAACTTAGCATGTTTGCAAAGTGGTGGAACTACGATGTCAGTTAGCATCTTGAAAAAAATCCAATAAGATTTTTCCATAGGCTTTTGGATTATCATAAAGTTTGATTCTTACATGTTTTGCCCATCAAGAACATTTTCACAGATGAACAACTTATGAATTTAAGCCTAAATGCAGTCGCCAGAAGCAAAAAGCTAAAGGTAGGCCATGGTCGCACAATTTTAACGTCACCACCACTAAGCTTCCGACAAGTCTATCAATCTTTATCTAAAAACATTTTTCCTGAAAGTTTGAATTAGAATAGTTTGTAAAAGCGCAGTTATAAGCATAACTAGGCTGTAAAAGCGGACTGAGCTTACCTGTTCGGCGTGATGTTTAGTGTCGCCGACTGCCTCTGTAGTCTGATTTAGCCACTTGTTAGCAACCGTCATTTTCAAGACATGTAACAGCTTAAAGAAATCACGGGTAGGTTAATACTGATGTATTTTATGTCGTAGAATAAAACGTTAAAGTATCCTGAGCTTGTGTTAACCACGGACCTTATTTTAGCCATTTAACCAAAAAACACTTTGGGGCGATGGAACCGCAAGTGCTAAAATGCTAACTTCGCTTTCGGGTTTTGGCCTACAAAAATGCATCATAGTTCCACCACTCTATTAAAATACAAACAGCACCTTTAACGAATTATTCATTGTCAGTATGGCTATAAAGATCACACAAAATGATACTCAAAATCGTTTTAACATGAAATATAACACAGATGAGGTTATAACTGTCATACTATGTTGTTGATCAAGCTGTGGCGTCGCAGAAATAGAAATAATTTCTAAAATAGAATCCAATCAGGGTTGAGTAACATAGTAAAGATACGTTTCATCGGTTAGGACACAGTGTAAAGCACTAGTTGACTGGTTTGTAAACTCAAGACAGTCGTACCTTCACATCGCCCTTCTCGCTGTCAGACTTTCGGTCTCGGTCCTTGTCTTTGTCTTTGCTCTTCTTACTGGTGGAACGTTCCCTTTTTTCCCGATTTCTTTCCCGATCGTCTTTTCTGTCTCTGTCACGGTCTCTCTCGCGGTCTTTATCCTTCTTTTTCTCTTTCTTGTGTCTGAAAAAGAAACAACATGCAGTTTTTGTGTTAAATCAGGCCTGAGGAAGGGGAGGTGATTGTGTAGGAGCGTGTGCATTACCTGCGAGGAGACGGGGAGCGGGACAGTTTTCTCTTGGGAGATCGAGACTTCTTTGGGGATCGAGACATGCTGCGACTTCTCCTGTGCCGTTTGCTGGAGAAAGAAACATTTGCTGGATCAAGAGGAGCTTTGATCTGATACACAATTATTTAAACCACAATTATTTTGGGGGCGTTTTATCGACACCGATTTTTTTTAATATTTAAAAAAAGGAAAATTTTTGCATTTTAGTAATTCACAAACTTTTGAAAACAGGTTTTAAAGATCAAGTTGTTAAAAACGATACTATTATCATCTCAGTATAAACTACAAAAACACTAATTTGTGAAAACGGTGACGTCATGCGTATTACACGTTCAATTTATAGGCACGTAGAGTTTCTTTACAAAATGACAGCGCCTACTACTGGCCTGGCAGCAGAATGCAGCATTTTCGTGGATCTGTGTGAACGGGGATTGTTTTGATAACGGTGTCGCCTGTATGTGAAAAACGCAAAGGAAAAACTTTTGTTTTTAGTATACCATTGTCATGCAAACATACCCTGATATTCACATTTAATCATTTTACTTTACAAGATGTACCTGTGAAAAAAGGAACTGAAGCACCATTTCTAGTCATAATGCAATTTTAGATGATTTTTGGCAATTTTGGATAAATAAAATTAAAACTAGGGCTGTACAATTAAATCGTAACACAGACTAGTGTCTGAATATTAAAGTGCAAGAAACTCAAAAGGTCATCACTACAACCATTCAAAATAAAAGAAAATTGAGAGAAATATTTTACTATTGTACAGTAGAATATACTTAATTAAAATGTTAATGCAAAAAAATAAATGTTAAATTTCCATTTGATTACATTTTAGAAGATTTTTTAAAATTGTTCCTTCATTTGATTACCACCGTCTTAGTTAAAACAGACAACATTTTCTGAAAAACATTTCAAAAGGCATTATTAGTGTAGAAATAGATAATTAAAGATTTATGAATTTAATTAGACATGCTTGTCTGATTATTAATTTAAACCATTAAAACAGAATTTGAAAAAACATTTCATATGACCAAAAAAATGCAATTTTTGTTAAACTGTATAATAATTGTACAAGTTTCATTACTTTAATTAGACATGCTTTTTGATTAACAAAATTTAATATAACAATTAAAACAGAATTTGAAAAACAAAAACATGATTTCACACTCACCGGCTGGTACTGCGGGACCGTCTGGCGCTGCTGTAGCTTTTCGGTGGAGTTTTTGAACGTTTTCTGTTCTTTTCATCCTTCCTCCGATCTCTACATTCAAAACAAACATCTTTTAAAAGGAAATAGACCACTGCTATTGCACAAATAACCCTGACAAAGCAGGAGCACAACTGACATGGTTTCATCTGATAACACAAAACTCACCTGGACCTGGAGCGTCTGCTGCGATCCCTGGAATGAGACCTCCTCCTCCTGGGGCTCTTCGACCTCCTCCTGCTCCTGGAGCGAGACCTCCGTCTGGAATGACTCTTAGAGCGCCTGCGGTCACAAAACATCCAAATTAGCCCAGGATATGAATTTCAGCTCAAATTTTGATGATTAAGGCGTCTCCACAAACCTGTGTCTGGAGCGGGACCTGGACCTCCTGCGTCTGGATCTTGACCTGGATCTCGAACGCTTCCGTTTATCATCCTTTTTACCTGAAGAAGCAAACGCTTTATCACAGTGCCCTCTCATTTAATCCTAAAATAACACTGATTTGATCTAGAGTGTCTGTCGGGTGAATCACTCACTTCCAGGCTCGATTGCGGCGGAGATCAGTGATTGTGCCTCTCTCACTCTCTTCATGGCTTCTTCAATCTCTTTATTAGAGGCGTCCGCCTTCAGTCCAGGGGTCAGATTCAGCCCAGCGGCGAGAGGGTTCAGCCTGCAATCACAGCAAATTACTGATGAGGACACACTGAACCTCAGACAAGTAGAGCCTTATGATCTCTGCATATGGACTAATGTCTGTGAATATTAAAGACTGCATGTTGTGTGTCTGATTTCTCTACTACACAAACTCATGTGTGATGCTAGTCTGCATCTCACTATATGAAGACTAGAACTTTAACAATGCATCGATTCTCAATTCGCGATACAATGATTCTGGATTTATCCTGATATTTTCACAGTTTTTAACAGCAGATGGCGCTCTAGGCTAGATTAAATATACTAGGCCTAGTTAAATATACTTGCACTTCGACTCAGGATGCTTTTATGATGCAAAATTAATGTAAACAGCCCACTGCAAACCCCCTTGTAATTCGCTTCAACCTGTTTGAACCTTATGAATGATTATTTTAGGTTGAAGTGGTGCGTGTAAAGTAACTGGAAGCAAGCAGAATACGGGTGTTTCTAAAGCATTTAGTGCCATCTGCTGTTAAAAACTAAGCTCAGAATGGATTCGGGAGAGAATTGCGATACATTCAGAAGATATCAGAATTGATGCAGATTCATTGTATTGCGAATCGATAATCAGTGTATCACGGAAGAGGATTAGGGCCAAGCAATAATAAAAAAAAATACATAGAGATTAAACTCGTTAAATTACGAGAAAAAAGTCATTAAATTACGAGAACAAATTTGTTAAATTATGAGAAAAAAGTCGAGATAAAATGTAAAGTCGAGTTTATTCTCAACATTTTATCTCGACTTTTTTCTCAATTTTACGACATTCTCATAATTTAACAAATTTGTTCTCGTAATTTAATGACTTTTTTCTCGTAATTTAATTAATTTTTTCTCATAATTTAATGACTTTATTCTCAACATTTTATCTCGACATCTCGAAATTTAACACGTTTTTTTCTCGTAATTTAACAAGTTTATTCTCAACATTTTATCTCGATTTTTTTCTCGAAATTTAACGAATGTTCTCGAAATTTAATGCCATTTTTCTCATAATTTAACAAATTTGTTCTCATAATTTAACGACTTTTTTCTCGTAATTAATGACTTTATTCTCAACATTTTATCTTGAATTTTTTCTCGAAATTTAACAAATTTAATCTCGAGATGGTTTTATTTTTTTTATTATTGCTTGGCCCCGGGTGTGTCTCATACGTTCTGAAAAGTGAAGCCGCGGGCTCTTTGATCGCCCCCTGGAGGCTGGATGCAGTACAGGTCATAAACCCCGCCCTCTCAATGCAGTCGAATGAGACTTCAGTGAAAACTTAAAAATAAAGTCTGCTTCAAATAAAACTTTCTGAAAGATGGTTTTGGTCATTTAAGGTAGTTGTTATCACACTGATATACATTCAATTGTTCGTTTTTGTGATGATTTAGATTTTAGCTAGCAATTTGATTCTATAAAAACGGGGCGTGTCGTCATGATTTGCAGTTGATTGACAGGTTGTCTGAGGACTGTCGGAGCTTCGAGGGGAGATTGAAGATGTATTAACTAACTGTTAATTTTCAATTTCTTTGTCATTAACACCAACAAAATGAGTTGTTCAGCAGTAAACTGTACTAACCGACCTACAGGATCTGATGGATCACTGAACTTTTTTTCTGTAACATCAAATGTGGGTGTTATAAGCTAATTAATAAATGTTATTAGTTAAGATAACACACCTAATGTTAACCATGTCGGGAAAAAGCAGGTGATCGTTATCTGGCAGTTACTTATTTTTATGGGTATAAAATAATAATTAGCAGGACAAAACTAATGATAGCTTACTCTAATTACAGCAATCGATCTCCTGTAACGTTAGTTGAACTTGATTTAAAATGGCAGGACCGTTTCTGACGATTTAGAGTTGTTTCTAGAGGCATATTATATTGATTTTATCTACTGAATTTGCTGTTTCAAAAATATTATTGCTCTAGAAACAGAATAGCCTATTATTTTATAGGTAGAATTTTAAATTGTGTATAATTTTTATAGTCTATTTAAAATACATGAATGATGACGCAGTCGTCTGGGCGGAAGTTTGATATCGCGCCTCCGCCTCCGGCTCAACGGACGATTCCTTCTGCGCATGCCCAGGCTCCAAACTTTTTTTTTTTTTGACGTATTGTATTGTCCCAGCCCTAATGAACACATGAACTTTATCTCCAGAGCTGCTTTGAGAATCACTTCATCAGCATTTCACCATTTAATCTGAGAAAACTATCATACACAAACTCACAGCTCTTCACTACAAAAAATTACTACAAAATAAAAGTGTGATTTAACTTGAAGTACAGTAGAAATTACTTCCCAATAAGTAGTAGCTATATTAACTTTGATTATTTAATTTTAACAGTTAACCTGTTGCACAGCATTTTGTCTGCCGTAAAATAAAACGAATGGTTACATTTGATTTCATTTTAAAAGATTAATTAAATTGTTAATTGTTTTATGTATGTAATTACAACTTATTTTGATAATAAATTTGTATTAAATCATAATCCCCCCCCCAAACATTTAAACAACAACACTGAATTTGACAAAATACATTTCATATGGCCCTATTATTGTAAACATTTAAAAAATAATAATAATATTCATAATTTTAATTAATTAGACATGGTTTTGATTCCTAAATGTTAACTAAGCCATTCAAATTTAATCCAGAAAAACCAATGAAAAAAAAAAAAAAAAAAAGTTTGGTAAAAAATAGATAAAACATTTCATAGGGCCCTAATACCCAGTTCATGATAAACAGCCCAATTTTGGCAATCAGCGTCAAGTGACAACTGCTCTCGGGACGCAATAATCAATCGTTTTCTCTCATATAGAGTCATAGTGGACAACAACCAGAGCCATGTCTGTGATGCCTCACAACATCCTGACAGAAAGACTAGCGCGTTTAATTTTTTTTTTCAGTCCTCCATAATGGGTTCCGGCACATTTTTTGCATTGACAAACATGGCGTAGGAGCACAGAAGCTTTCAAACATGGCGACGGCAACAATACTCCTGCCTTTACGATATTTCCTCAAGGGATGAACACCACAAAGTGAAAAAAGATGGCGAACGATAGTGGAGGAGCATCAGCAACATGGTAAGTACTGGAATTAGCATCAAGCTGGCAAATTTATTTTATTCGCTTCACTAGCCATTGCTTTTTTATGCTCTTGTTTTCAGAAATCAGATGCTTATTCTCAATGACATCACGCACATTGTTAAAGACGGCAAGCGATGACTGGTCAGGAAGCAAAGTAAAAAATAAAAAATGCATATTCTGACATTGTAACAAAAAAATATTGTGCAGTCTGATCCTGGTGTAAAAATGCACAATTTTCACAGCCCTAAATGAGCAGACGACGATATCGATGGACTTACTTGGGGTCTATGGATGCCATGAGCTTCATGAGCTGCTCAGCTGACAAAGTCTAAGAAGAAAAACACGATTAGTGAAACAGTGAAGTAGATCTGTTGTACAAAAACTTCTGCTCAAGGTCTGGAACAGGGCTATTGTTGAAAAAGTCAAACCTGAGGGTTTATATTGGGCGCTGCCATTGCCAGAGCTGCCATGGGGTCCAAGTTAGGCCCTCCTAGACCTCCAAGAGGAACACCACCAATCTGACAACAGACAAAACATCAACATCATTATAGTCCAAACTAGGGCGAGCGTCTCTTATTACAGTGATTGACACTCACAGATGGGACGGGGTTGGGCGTCGGGAGGAGCCCGCCTCCTGGCAGCAATCCTGCGACGGCATTGGCTGGAGCTAGCAGCGATAGAGCCTTGGACTCGTCAGGAATCACTCCTGCAGGACAGAAACGCCACAGTTAAACCACGCCATGGTTCTCGCACCACACACAAACAGACCCCAAAGTGAAACTTTCTTTTTTTTTTTTTTGCAAGTCTATATTTGCACTTACATCAGTACTCGCTTTGTCAGAGGAAGCTAACACATGAGGTCCCTTAACAAAAGCATGAAGTGCACAATACTACAAGAAAAGGAAATGACACTAGACACACTGCCAAGATGTTATCACCTGAACTTGATTTTTTAAGTCATGAACCAAATGTAAGCAAGCACAGCCGGATCTCCACTGGGATGTGCTCTCAAGTTTCATAAGTTGTATAATGAACAAGCGATTCAGGTCGGCTGCTTCGCTATAAAGCACACAGAGACATCAAGATAGACAAAACAGAGTTTATGATTTGGGTGTCAGCATCAAATGACAGTTTATTAATCCACTGATGGTGTGACTTACCATAACTAATGCAAATAACACTTGTTTAGGGGGCTTTTGCTGGTGTTCGAGAGCTAAAACGGCCTTTACCTTTGGAAGCACATCTAAACTGAGTGTGTGTGTGCTGGATTGAGACACAAACTTGATAAAAAGAGAGAAGAAAGGACACCTTCCAGCAAAAGCCCAGTTTAAACACAACTAGAGACTGTGTGTCAAATGCTGAAGGAAAAAATAACTAGAATTAAATGACAAATGAATGTCTGGTGAGTGCATGGAGTCCATTGGGTGAGCGCCTCTGAAATTAATATTTCACTCCAAACAACACAATCATCACTGACACACACACACCAGAGAGAGAGAGAGAGAGAGAGAGATAATATGAGAGAGAGAGAGAGAGAGAGAGAGAGAGAAACAGGACAAGCTGCAGAAGACAAAACTGTTGGGTGGCATTTTCTGCTGGGCCTGGTTTACAGGACTTGCAGAACCAGGGAAAAGAACTGGAAAACACAACAACAAAAAACAGAAACGACCGTTAAAAAGCGTCTCAGGCCTTTTTCAGTCATGTGGAGAGGAACAAAAGAACATTCTCAGACTGTTTCTTACTCAAAAAGGGAGGTTGGACAAATATCACATACGCCCTGAGTTTAGCTATCATTACATCTGATAGTTAGTGCATATATGTGTGCAAAACACTCATGCAGAAATGCGCTACATCTCGTCTTACCGTAGATTATCTCGTGTCTGATTAGCATGCAGTTCAATCAGAAATGTGGAAACCAACAAGGATTTGAGCCTAAACATTTGTGCTTTGCATGAATAGACGGATCGATCTTTGTCTGTGAACTCGAGTGAATTCAGTTGGAGACACAAGAGAGAGGATTATAGTTTACAGCAGGGAAACACGTGGGCTGGCCGCTTTTATTTTTCTACAGGGCAGCAGAGGGTCACACTCAGACATCTGCCGGCTCTGCAATTGCCTTGTTCACTATAAAAATCACACACACAAATGACAAAGAGAAAAGTTTAACAAAAAAAAAAAAAAATAAATAAAAATAATGAAACTAAACTGCAAAGGCAATGAGTTAAACATGAGCTCCTGCCATTCAGGGATTCATTCCCAAGCATCTCATTGATATTTCTGAAATATACAATCATACTGATGTAACTGTAAGTCTACAATCAGGATTGAGCGACGGCCGCTGGGGATTGACTGCGCTAATGCCGCCGTCATCTACACTGTGAAGGGATCGATCACGTGTCTGAATAGAAATATGAACAGCACAAACCTTCTGCGAAGGGGACGACGATCAGCGCTCTGTCCACGAAGACCGTGTTGGTCAGGTGCTGGGAAACTCCGACTGATTCCGGCTCGTGGAACTTTACAAAACATACACGTGAAGTCACAGGCAAGGGAGAATCACTGAAAGAAAATATAGATGCTTTTGCAAGATGTACAGTACACGCACTGATCACACACACCTCCTGCAGTTTCAAACACTGCAGTCAAATATTCATCATGTTTGGCTTGATTCGAGCAAATCAACAGATGCGGCTCATCTACGGCATGTCATAAAGATCCAAGATCCGGCTCAGTTTTAGATCTGCCAGCTTCAGAGCAGATCCACCAGCGTCCTACCTTCGCTGCAGATATGATGACGCCAGATGTTTTTCGTTGGGTGAAAAACAACAAAAGCACAGAACAGAAGTTAGCTACTGGAGGGAGAACCCTACAAACTGCCTGCCTGAGCAGTGAAATCAACATTGACTGCATTTACTGAGTCGCGTGTGCTGGCTAGTCAGGCCTGGAAATGTAGTTCTATGCCTAAAAACAAGCTGCGGGCAAAACCAGTGCTGCGTCCAAAATCGAATACTTCTCTACTACGTAGTACGCCGAAAGAGTGTTATGTCCGAATAAAAAGTATGCGAAAAACGGTACGGCGAAAGAATAGTATGGCCGAATAAATAGTATGTGAAAAATGGTACAGCGAAAGAATAGTATGTCCAAATAAATAGTATGTAAAAAAAAAAAAAAAAAAAAAAAAGGCAAACTACTACACCTGAGGAAATTTTTTTTTTTAAAAAAAGTATGCGAAAAATAGTACGCCAAAAGAATAGTATGTCCGAATAAATAGTATGCGAAAAACAGTACATTGAAATAGTATATCTGAACAAACAGTATGCGAAAAACAGTACGGTAAAGAATTCCGAATAAATAGTATGTAAAAAAAACAATTACGGCAAAATATTATGTCCGAAAAAATAGTATGCGAAAAACAGTACGCAAAGAGTAGTGTATCCAAATAATAGTATGCGAATAACAATATGGCAAAATAGTATGTCCATAACAGCACATTGAAATAATATATCCGAATAAATAGTATGCAAAAAACAGTATGCCAAAAGAGCAGTATATCCAAATAATAGTATGCAAAAAACAATATGGCAAAATAGTATGTCCGAAACAGTACGTTGAAATAGTAAATCCAAATAATAATATCCGAAAAATACGGCAAAATAGTATGTGGGAAAAAAATAGTATGCTAAAACATACGCTGAAAGGGTATGTCAAAATAGTAACCAAAAGAATGGTATGTTCAAATAAATAATATGCAAAAAACAGTATGCTGGAAACAGTAGTATATCTGAATAATTGTACGCGACAAAACATAAGCTGAAAGGGTAGTATACCCGAATAATAGTATGCGGAAAAACAATACGGCAAAATAGTAGGTCCAAAAATAAATAAATACATTAAAAAAAAAAATAAATATGCGAAAAACAATTTGGCAAGAGTAATATGTCCGAATAATGAGTATTCGTAAAACAGTACGCCGAAATAGTGTGTGAAAAACAATACGGCAAAAGAGTATGTCCAAAAAAAATAAATAAATAGTATGCGACAAACAATTTGGCAAATGAGTAATATGCCAGAATAAAAAGTATTTGAAAAACAAACGCTGAAAGGATAGTATGTCCAAATAAATAGTATGTGGAAAACAATACGGCAAAATAGTATGTCTCGAAGAAAAAAAAAAAAAAGTATGCGAAAAACAATTTGGCTAAGAGTATTATGTCTAAGTAGTATGCGAAAAACAGAACGGCAAAAAAGTAGCACGTCTGAATAAATATATGAAAAACAGTAGGCGAAAAGCACTCAGATGACCTACTACTTTCGACAAGATTCTAAAGTGTGCATTCAATGGACACTTTACTATCCCATGATGCCACGGGAGAGAATTCATGAATGCCAGTGAAGCGACGCAACTGATGCCGGTAGGTCACATGACAATAACAACATGGCGGATGTTGTAGTCCAAATATCATTCATATTCATTCTATAAAACAAATGTTTAACAGTCGCTAAATAAAAACAAAACCTACTCAGACAGTATGCGATTCTGAACGCAGCGCATGTCATTTAGCACATCTGTAACGTTACGGAAGCCCATTAGCACCAAATAAAAATATATCATAATTCCATAGTCATCATGAAATGCTTTTTGTCATCTTTCGACTTCTTAATATCATAATGACTATTTAGAGCGTCACAACCTAGACTTTTTCATCTCATAATTACAACTTTATGTAATCAAGAGTTACCAAAACATGATTATGTGGCGGAAATGGGCTTCCATAATGACGCACAGACGCAAGTTTACGTGCGTGACGTCACGCCTCGTTTATGCAATAAAGAGCAACTACTGGAAACTAAATATGCATCTGCTTTTGGTGTTATAATCATTTAAATTTGTTATAAGGAGGTCTGACGCTCACATGTGGATAAGCTGGAGATAAATGAACGATATTATTTACATATATTAGCATATAATCGGGATGAAGGCAACATTATGGTATTGTTATACAGCCGTATGTGTGTTTTCTACATTGAACGAGCTTATATGGGAGTGTTTTGGAACATTTTTATACTCACTCTGGTGGAAAGAGTTTAAGCTCGTCGATTGTTCCGATGAAGCCGAACAGGGTTCTCATCTGCTCCGCGGTGCTGCTCGGCGACACGTTCGTCACCTGGATAACATTGGTGCTGGACGTCATTATGGCTCCGAACTGATGATGGCGAACGTCAATCGAAAGACATTTAAATCCGTGCGGTAGAAACGCGATTTTATTCGATTTTGTCTCAATGGATTCTATCAGTCGTCTCGCGGCCTGCTCTCTCACACGCGCATGACTGCGGGATCTGTAATGGCGCTCGTGCTGCGGTGTGAAGCGCGCCCTCATAAGAATATGGCGGCATTGGTGGCAGATTTCAAAATAAGAGTTGTACGCTCAAGTTTTTTCATTTGGTTTTTTCAAACTGGAGAAGTTCAGAGAAAAATGTAAAAAAATAAATATGCAAATAAATTAATAAAACCAAATTATTTTATCTATTTTTAAATAATATTACATTTACATAATTGACCTGTAATCACGAGATATAGGTTACTTTGTTATATTTTCCCCTCACAAAACTGTAAACTTAAAATAATAAATCTGTTTCTTTGTATGACTTTATCACCTAGCAATGAACATGAACATTATGTAACCGCTAGCATATATTAGTATCACTGTAATACTACTACTGTAGTTTTTATTTATATTTTAAATTGATTTTTATTTTTATATTTTAACTTTTAATTTTAGATTTCGTAAGAGTTTGAGTACTCTTCTGCATTTTGTCATTTTTAGTCAGTTTTAGTGAGTTTTAGGGTTATTTTAGTAAATGAAAATGAAAAATGACAATGAAAAATGTTATATTTTATTTCAAGTAACGAAAATGTTTTTTTTCTCATGGTTTTGGTTTAATTTTAGTTAACTATAAAATTGTAGTACTCTTGTGCGTTTTATCATTTTTATTAAATGCACATATAATTTTTATTTCAGTTTTAGTGTGAGTTATTTTAGTAAATGAAAATGAAAAATGTTGCATCTAGCTGAAATAAAATACGTTATATTTTATTTAAATAAAATACATTATATTTTATTTAAAGTAACGAAAATGTTTTCTTTTCCTCACGGTTTTAGTTTTAATTTTAGTTAACTATAAAATTTTAGCACTCTTGTGCGTTTTGTCATTTTTATTAAATGCATATATAATTTTTATTTCAGTTTTAGTGTGAGTTATTTTAGTAAATGAAAATGAAAAATGTTGCATCTAGCTGAAATACAATACGTTATATTTTAATTTCAATTAACGAAAATGTTTTCTTTTTCTCACGGTTTTAGTTTTAATTTTAGTTAACTATAACGTATATGTAATGATACATGACAATTAAAACGGTTTTTGTTTGGAATAATTTGTTCATACAAAAACACATCTTTAATATTTTATAGAGTAAAAGTCTTTTGTGGTGGACTTCCTCTATGGCCGTGACGCGAGGCGGAAGTCGTCGCTCACTGTCAGCAGATAGGAAATGGAGAGTGAAGGGGCCTCATCGATACATTAGCGGTGTTGAATGTGATCGATTACTCTGATGTTGATGAACGGAACCCATGGAGACCCATGAGGAGAAGCCCATCATCTACACGATGGAGAACAAACCCATAGTGACCTGTGAGTGGATGTTAATACCCTCATAATGCTGTCATCACGACTGCAGCGGTGTTTTGGTGTGTTGTGGTTCACACTGACATCTGATTCATGATATTCCTCATGTCATAATGGAAATATCAGGGATTTTTATTAAATGAACGAGTCTGTATTTTGCGGCTTTGCTTTCAGACTGGAGTAAAACCCGTAAACCGAACGAGTCGTTCTTCTGATTCAGTTCTTATCCATGAATCGGTTTGAATGATTCTTTACCGAATCAGTCTAAATTCGTAATCACAATACCTGTAACACAGTATTTTGGTAATTCATTTGTCAGTTTCCTCAGCCAAAACTGATATTTTATAGGCTGTCTCCCTAAACATGAATATAATTACACCAAATGCTGCTGCTGCACACAAAATCCTGTCTAATATCTGCCATGTAAATATCAGCTACATCAATTTTTAATTTTTATTTCAAGTAACTGAAATGTTTAGTAACTATAATAACCCTGATGTATATTAAAGGTGCAGTAAGCGATTTCTGAGAAACGCTGTTGATATTTGACACCAAAACTCATTATAGCCAATCCGCAGTAAGGGGCGTGTCCACCCATGAGGGGGGAGGAGCCAGTGTTTCACAGCGTGTTTGTGAATTTGGGGGCGGAGCTGTAAAGATAGGGGTGTTGGTGCGATCAAGTCCTCCTGGGAAGTTCGTATTTTACGAGTTGTGAAGTCGCGTTTATAACATAAGTCACTTTTGTCTGAGCAAGATGGTGGCGTACCTTTTCTTAATTAACTACACAAAAATACAGCAAGGTTTTTAAACTCTACTTCTAAAATGAAGAACAAAGAATGTGCGTAGGGCTGGGCGATATATCGCATGCAATTGTCACACGCATTTCGTCAGTAAAGCCGGTTCCCTGATTAACGCTAAATCGCCATCACCTGCTTTCAAATGGAGCGGCATTTAATCGACAGAGCTGTAGTTCACTGATAAGCTACGCAATAACGCGTTCAATAGCGCAGATGAATCGCCTTCGATAATGAACGCGATATTGCGTAGCTTATCAGTTATCAGCTTATCTGTCTATTAAATGCCGCTCCATTTGAAAGCAGGTGATGGCGATTTAGCGTTAATCAGGGAACCGGCTTTACTGACGAAATGCGCGTGACAATCGCATGCGATATATCGCCCAGCCCTAAATGTGCGTCCGATGTTTTTTTTTTTATGTTTTTAACTAATTTATGAATTAAACACTGTAAACTTTATTGTCACATATTATATTATTTGTTATATTGACCCTTCACAAAGACCCGCCCCCCTTAGTTACTGTTGCTTTGTCCGACAAGCCATGGCGCTTTCACGGAGGTTAATCTTCTAACTCCTGACTGCTTTGTCGGACAAAATGGCGGATTCGGCGTTATGATTGGTTAGTTCACTTGTCAATCAAACTCCCGGCGAAGGGTCAGTTAGGGCTGCGTGATATTTATCACAAGTTTTATCACATTCGATTTGGCAAAAGCTGCGATTATTTTATGCGCAGCTTGTCAGAGCTGTACGACTCTGTGATCAGTACTAAATGCTTCTCCATCTGAAAGCCAGAGTGCGGTCTTGCACAGAAACTCCAAATATGCTCTACTGCAGAAGTAGATAACACGTGTCATTCCAGGAAATCCCATACTATCGCTGTAGCTGAATAAACAGAAGATTGAAACGCTTTGATTGATTAAACATGACTAATAAACACACGACTGTGTAACAATCTACATCATCTCACAGTAGTGTTGCACAATATACCGGTACTAGAAAGGTATCGCAATACCCTGCTTTTAAAAACGGTTTGGTTCTTCATTTTATTAGTACCGGTACTTTGAGTGGCAGCTGTATTTCCTAAAGTGCGACAGCAGGGGGCAGTGTGCGTTCAGCGCGCTGCTTCAAAGGAGTGCGTGTTTATTCCTCTCAACTGCGCAACAGCTTTTATGGGGACGAAACGAGAGGTGTGGTTGCAAATACAGTTGCAGACCGTCCACAAATTTTTGAGAAAGCAGATGCACGAAGGAAATATGGCATTATTTTACTTACATTGCCGACAGTCAGGGCAAGCCCACGGACACCACATAAGTGATGTAAGTAATCTGGTTGCAAAAATAAAATTAATTTAAAAATACATAAATATGTGAAGGGTATAAACAGTTATTTTAAACCAATTTATGCTTTAATAATATTGCTGTAAGTATTTACAGTAATCAAATTTTTACAATCTTACTGTCAAAAACACCTACACGTATAAAAAACAGCAAATAAGCATAACGGCAAATAATTTACAATTTTATTGAGCATGAAAATAATATACATCAAAAATTATGTTAAATGTAACTCTAACGTCATGGCAATGAAGCTCAAATCCAGAATTATCAGCCTGCACACTGGTGAAGAAAGAAGTTCTGTCATATGTTATTTATTTACTTTTCCTGCTGTTTTAGGTTTTTGCCGTAGTATAGTTTAAGTATCGGTATCGTGATATTTAAGTTAGGTATCGTATCGAAGTCAAAACTGGACTAGTTTTTAATAAATGCTTCTCATGTCTGGAATGGTGTTTGACACGTTGCCTTTTTAAATATACATTATAAGCGACTCAAACTCGCAGTGCTTTCAGATGGATTAGCATTAAGAGTCATACTTCATTGACAAGCTGCGCATAAAATTTTCATAATCGCACTAAGAATCGCGATTTCAGTGTTATTTTTCAGATTGTGCGATTAAATCGTGCGGCCCTATAGGGAATTAGCTTATATTGTTGCAAATAAAAAAAGCCTGAAATATCACTGCTAAATATTGTGGTATTCCGCCATGTTTCTCACTGACACGCCCCCAGCTTGTCAATCGCGGTTTACAGAGTTTACGACTTTGTGGTGGCTTTCGTGTGCGTTCGACTTGTAAATACAATCTGTCCGACATGCCTTGAATGCACTATCAGATAGGGGCGTGTTTGTTTTGGTGATTTCGAATATCAACAGCGTTTCTCAGAAATTGCTTACTGCACCTTTAAATGATGCATGACCATTAACAAACATGTATTAAAGAATAAATAAAGAATGGAGCACTGTAGATGTGTTTTAGTGGTTTAACTGTGAAATTAAAGTGACAAACTTCAGGCCGGTAATGTGTGTGTGTGTGTGTGTTGAGCAGGTGCGGGCGATCAGAACTTGTTCACGGCCCTGTACAGCTCACTGACCCAACAGTTGCCCAGAGAACCCATGGAGTGGAGAAGGTGAGCGCTGCTTTTCTGTGGCATATTCTCTCACTGCACAGGTGATGTTTTATTATATAGGGTTATGACTATCTATATATGCTGCCCAATTTGAGTTTTGACATTTTTGAGTTTTTTAACAGATTATCGAAATAGAATCGATGTAGGGCGGGGCTTGGTTCTGTGCATGAGGTGTTGACAAGTGGGCGTGGCACTCAAACGTGTATGCAGATGAGTGTGAGCTTGCATGGGCGGGGCTTAAATTGCACTAAATGATTGGAGGATCGTGCGTACATCGTCAAGTACACAAGCACATTGTTTCAAAGCAGATTTACAGAAAATCATGATGTTAATGTTTATTAAGTTTCATAAACATCAGATTGGAGTTTGAGGTTTGGAGGAAAGCTCTCGCCATTTATGTGTGATCTGCATCAAAAACACGCTCTGTGTGAACCGGCCCTTATATACATCAGATCTGATGAGACGAGAGGATATCAGATATTCTCCTCAAGACATTTGTTTTTCATTTGAGAGTATTTTCTTTCTTCTCTTTAGACTTTATCCTCCTTCAGGGCATTTATGTCGTATTTAAAGCTGATCCACTGGAGCTGTGCGGTGAAATTCAGCTGCGATCACCCATGATTCTTGTCTTTCGTCATTCAATTGAAGTCTTTGCATATTCTGCTGTGGTGTGATGAGACACCGTTCTGTTGTGTGCCGCTGAAATAAGGAAGCAACCTCTGTCACATGATCTTTCAGGCCTGACAGGGAAATCCAGTCATTAAGGTCTTCCTGTTTAGGTTGTCATTCTGAAAGGACCAGATCTGGAACCGTCTCAACAATTTCAAGTGTTGTGTTCAGAAGAAATGCATTTGTTTTGATAAGAATCCACCAGGATTCAAACAGACAGTCAAAGAAGTGTAGAAGATGGTTTAAAAAAGTTGGATTTCCAGCAGGGATTGATTAAAGAGGACTTGAAGTCTTGATTTAGTTTTTGGCTCTACCTTGAATGATCATTATTTTCCCCAATTGTTGCAGCTCCTCTCTTCCCATTCTGTCAGTAACACTCTGTTTAGTCCCATCTCTTTGAAGCCCCTCCTTCTGAAAAGCACAGTGTGCTCTTATTGGTCAGCTGGATCAGTGTGTTGTGATTAGTCAAGCACTTCGAGTGTGTTTTGGAAAATGTTCCGCCCTTTACCATAACCGCCAGTTTCAACACACTACTAACTAACTCAACCAGGCCCCGCCCCTTTATTTTGCATATGAATTATTTAAATGAGAAATATTGTTCATTTCTCGTCTCAGGTCTTACGGACGAGCACCAAAGATGATCTATCTGGAGGCTAATTTTGTCCAGTTTAAAGAGGAATTGCTTCCTAAAGAGGGAAATAAAGCGCTGCTCACGTTCCCCTTCCTGCACATCTACTGGACCGACTGTTGCGTGAGTCTCTGATCAAACCGTAGTTGTGTCCCGAATGACATACTATGTTTCAAAAGGTTATTTTATAATCCAAAGTTGGACAGCCTTAGTCCTTCCACTAAATAATTAAAGCTGTGTCTAACATTCCACACTTCATTTTTTAATGTTAAATAAGTGCATCATTCTGGTATTTAAAGTGCACTGTATTTTGTTGAAATTACCACAGAAGTACTGGGATAAAAGTTTATATTTCGGATATAAACACTGATGTCTTCGGTAGTGATCAAAATAGAGCAAATAAACTTTTGAAAGTAACTTGACGCTTCAAATAAAGATTGTCGCAATTACATCGTTACACCAGTAGGTGGCGACAAGTGTTAAACAAATGTATTTGTCATTGAATCATTCATTCAAGAGATTTGTTCAAAAACGCTGTTCATCCAGTAATGAAACAAGTGAAGTCTTTATGAGTGAGTCATTGAATCATTCATTCAAGAGATTTGTTCAAAAACGCTGTTCATCCAGTAATGAAACAAGTGAAGTCTTTTCGAGTGAGTCATTGAATCATTCATTCAAAAGATTTGTTCAAAAACACTGTTCATCCAGTAATGAAACAAGTGAAGTCTTTATGAGTGAGTCATTGAATCATTCATTCAAAAGATTTGTTCAAAACACTGTTCATCCAGTAATGAAACAAGTGAAGTCTTTATGAGTGAGTCATTGAATCATTCATTCAAGAGATTTGTTCAAAACACTGTTCATCCAGTAATGAAACAAGTGAAGTCTTTATAAGTGAGTCATTGAATCATTCATTCAAGAGATTTGTTCGAAAACACAAATTCATCCAGTAATGAAACAAGTGAAGTCTTTATGAGTGAGACATTGAATCATTCATTCAAAAGATTTGTTCAAAACACTGTTCATCCAGTAATGAAACAAGTGAAGTCTTTATGAGTGAGTCATTGAATCATTCATTCAAGAGATTTGTTCAAAAACACTGTTCATTCAGTAATGAAACAAGTGAAGTCTTTATGAGCGAGTCATTGAATCATTCATTCAAAAGATTTGTTCAAAAACACTGTTCATCCAGTAATGAAACAAGTGAAGTCTTTTCGAGTGAGTCATTGAATCATTCATTCAAAAGATTTGTTCAAAAACACTGTTCATCCAGTAATGAAACAAGTGTCTTTATGAGTGAGTCATTGAATCATTCACTCAAACCGATTAAAAATAAAAATAATTAAACATTTTAAATAGACTGCAGCAAGTAACATTTTGTCAGAACCTCTAGTAAATTACATTATTTTGTTTAGTTGTCTATTCGGAATTGTGTGAGAATCGTGATCTCTATTTGAAACGTGTTTGAAACGATTTGAAATCATGTTTTCTTTGAAAAGAATTGTGCATCTAAGAATAGTGCAAAAGTACAATTTTTTGGGGAAAATAAGTCACACAAAGTCAAAATTGCATTGTTGAGAGAAAAAAAAAATACTGATTTGCAAGTTGCAACGATGTATAAATCATATTTTATTATTACATTCAGAAATTATTTAAAATACTGGTAAATAAAACTAAACATTATGAGCATGTATTTTAGTTCCCCTCACTTCACAACAAATCCTTTAGATTTAACAGTATTCAAAACAGAACAGGAATGAAAAATATCAGTATATAACAAATTATAAACAACATTATAAATGCAAACCCTAAAGAAACTGAAACTAGCGTGTGGGAAATGTGCTAAACAAATAAACTTGATCTCACGTTCCTCTCTTGTTCAGCACGAACACAAATGTTTTGCATGCTTGACATTAATTGCATGATATAAGTTTCAGGTGATAAAAAAACGTGACATATTCTGGAAAATACAGTATGCAAATAGCATTAAAACAATGATGTTTTAGTGAAATAAAAAGTTGTTTATATCCAAATATTTTTAATCCAATTTTGTGTTAAAATGTCTGAGAATGAGATGGAATGTGCATTATACATTTTAAAAACAGCATTTAGTATGCCATTCTGAGATGCAGGTGTTGTTTAATGTGTGTGTGTGTGTGTGCGTGTGTGTGTGTGTGTGTCAGGACACCGAGGTGTACAAGGCATCGGTTAAAGAGGACATGCAGCGCTGGCAGGGCGTCTTGCGTCTCCACGGGTCGGTGGACTGGCTCATCGTGGTGGTGGAAAGTGACAACAAGAAGAAGAACAAAACCAACATCCTGCCGCGCACCTCCATCGTGGACAAGATCCGGAACGACTTCTGCAACAAACAGAGCGACAGGTGAGACACGCGGAACCCGACTCCGGCTGCGCTGAAATAGCTCCTGATCCCAGCGAGCGTCGGCAGCTGCTGTGACTGAGATCTGCGCCGCATTTAGTGCTGATGATAGCTTTACACGCGCTGCTACATGTCTGATGAGTGTGTGAGCTGAGCGTACGGCTGAATGAACAACTATTCTCACTATTATTCAGGTTATTATAGACAGATGTTTTGAACAGAAACTAGGGCTCGTAATCTAATTTATCAGTCAAACCAGTTAAACAAACCAATTAATCAGTCATTCACAGTGTTTTAAAATGATCATCCTGATTAACTAAACTCATTGTTTTTATACTTTATTATATTTTATCATATATTTGTAGTTAAAAAAAATCAATAAACATTCATATTAAATAAAAGTATAACATATTTTTATTTGATTACATTTTTATATATTTTTCTACAATATTTATTTTATTTATATTTATTAAAATCTTTTAAATATAAACAAAATTATAAAAAATATTAAAAATGAATAAAATTTAAAAATCAATATATTTTTATTGTAGATTTTTAATTTATAGAAATTATATATATATATATAAAATATGAAAATAAAATATAAAAAATAAAAGTATTTTTATACTTTATTATTTATTTATCATATATTTTTAATTTAAATAAATAAATATAAATAAAATTATTATAAAACCTAAAGGTATATAAATATAAACAAAATTATAAAAATATAATATTAAAAATAAAAATGTAATGAATACTTTTAAAAATATGATTTAAAAAAAAAATTATAATTTTTTTTTAAAAAGGTAAAATACTGAAATGTAAAAAATATAATAAAAACATATATCACATTGAGACATTGAGCTATTTTTATACTTTATTATATTTTATGACATTTTGAGTTTTATTATATTTTTATATATTTTTATTATATTATGTAATAAAATATTTATTAAAAATGTTTAAATATAATAAAATATCTAAATAAATATAAATATGTTATGTTATTTAAATAAAAATGACAAATGTGTTTAATAAATATAAATAAAATTTAAAACATTTATTAAAAAATATATCACATCAACACGTTGAGCAAAATGATCAAACTCAGCACATGCAGCGGTCAATCAGATCTAAATCTTACTCAGGTTATTATTCATGGATGTTTTGCATGTTTTTCACATAATCACCAATTAATCCGGCGTTATCAGAGATTATCGTGTGGGCTGATAATGTGGGTTTAATCATCTAATGCACTAAATTGTGTGTAAATGAGCGTTGATTGATTCTCCGCCAGTGTTTTGTGTGCGTCTCATCTGCTGTGAATAAATCTGTGTGTCTGTCAGGTGTGTGGCTCTGTCTGACCCTCTGAAGGAGTCGTCTCGCTCTCAGGAGTCGTGGAGTTCGTTCCTCACTAAACTGCGCACGCTGCTGCTCATGTCCTTCACCAGGAATCTGGGCCGCTTCGAGGACGAGATGCGGACGCTCCGAGAGAAACGCACTGAGCCCGGCTGGAGCTTCTGTGACTACTTCATGGTCCAGGTGTGTTATTGGCTGAGCAAGCTGTCAGTCACACACACTGCCTGTTTCCAGCTGTGTAAATCTGTCTGTGTGTTGCTCAGGAGGAGCTGGCGTTTGTGTTTGAGATGCTGCAGCAGTTTGAAGATGCTCTGGTCCAGTATGATGAACTAGATGCTCTCTTCACACAGTATGTGCTCAACTTCGGCGCGGGAGGTAAACTGTCTTCTGTGCATTAATGTCTTGTGTTGCCCGGCCTAATTTAATATTTGAAACAGACGTTCATGTTTTAAAGGTAATGTGAATAAACGTACACACAGTTAACTACTGGGAAATAATGTAAGGACGGAATTTTTGGGATTTTGGTCATCAGGATTGATTTGATTGTGAAATGTTAAGCTATAATTCTATTGGTCATTATTTTTTTTACCACTGACCCAAACAGCTTAGATTTCATCAGCAGAAAAGAAAACGTTTTATGATAGATTATTGAATGTATATTTTCACTTATTATAATTTTTTATATTTTATTATATTTTTATAAAATATTTATTAAAAATAAATTAAATATTTTTAAAATATTAAAATGTATTAAAAAAATGTTTTTTATTATATATATATATATATATATATATAAATAAAAAACAAAAAATAAAATTATAGAAAGCGAATAAAATATTTTAAAATACAATAAATTGATTTTGAAAAAAATGAAATAATTATAAAAAATAAGTTTTTAAATTTTTTAAAATGATTTAAAAATATATATTTTAATTATATACAATATAACTAAAATTCTAGAAAATATAATAATAAATAAAAACAAAAATATAATTATAGAAATAGAACAAAATATTAAAAAATATTTAAAATATTACAAATAATATATACTTTTTCAAATAAATATACAATAAAAATAATGTACTAGCTATAAAACATAAAAATAAAATTATAGGAGTAGAATTAAATATATAAAAACATAATAACACGTTTTATAGAAATAGAATAAAATATTTAAATATATAATAAATACTTTTTGAAATGAATATGAAAAAAAATTATAAAAATAAAATGAATTTTGTTTAATTCATTAAAATATATATAATCAATTTCTAAACATTTTAAATGAATTTAAAGTATATTTTTATATATTATTGTTTATAATAAATAATAAACAAAAATAAAATTATATAAGTAGAATAAAATATTTAAAAAGATATTAAATATGTTTTGAAATAAATATGAAATGAAATTATAAAAACAAAACATTTAAATTTTTTTAATTAAATTAAAATATATTTATTTTTAATTATATGTTTATATAAAAGCATTTAAAATATCATTATAGAAATAGATTAAATATGTAAAAATATAATACTTTTTGAAATAAATTTGAAATAAAATTAAAATATTTAAATCATATTTAAAATATTTAAATGACTCATATTAAGATAAGAGACAAATTAAGAAAGTAAATGGGGCTCATTTTAATTTTCTCATAGTCTGATTCACGTAAATTGTGCCCTACTTGTCCAGTATTCCCAGTATTCCCACTCTAGTGTGTTTTCTTTGTGTTCAGATGGTGCCAACTGGCTGGGTTCGTTCTGTCAGCCGGTGCGGAGCTGGAACGGGCTGCTGTTACGCCGACCCATCGACATGGAGAAGCGTGATCTGATCCAGAGAGGAGAGGCCAGTCTGCTGGATCTGCGCAGTTACCTGTTCTCCCGCCAGTGTACGCTGCTCATCTTCCTGCAGAGACCCTGGGAGGTGACGGCCCGGGCGCTCGAACTCCTGCACAACTGCGTGCAAGAGCTGCGCCTGCTGGAGGTACTGATGAGTGTTTGCTCAGAGCTTTATTCAGGTGTGATTCAGATGGGTGGGCTGATGGGTGTCGCTGCTGCAGGTGTCTGTGGTGAGCGGCGCGCTGGACTGCTGGGTGTTTCTCAGCTGTCTGGAGGTGCTGCACAGGATCGAGGGCTGTTGCGACCGCAGCCAACTGGAGGCCAACTTCTCTCACACCGTGGGGCTGTGGACATACGCTACTGAGAAGGTGCTGAGACTTTTACTCCATTTTAAAACAAAATTAGAGCATTTGTTACTTAATGTTACTCAGTACTTATTTGTATAATTATACTTTAACAATGTAACAACCTTAATATAAAGTGTATTTCAATCTGATGCTGATATAGAGATACATTTAAATACACCCAACAACCATGTGTTCATCTGTTGGCAGCTGAAATCTCTGGGTGATCTGTGTGGTCTGGTGTCCGAGAACGGCCCAAACTCCGAGGACCTGAACAAAACCGTTGACCTGCTGGCTGGTCTGGGAGCAGAAAGACCGGAAACGGGTAATAAGCCTAAAATAACACCTTGTTGTATAATAACACCTTGTCTTTATTTCACTCTTTTGTTTTGAATAGGCGACCTCTAGTGGTGAAAAATTACATATTGTGCCTGTAACAGGTTATGGTTAGGAATATGTAAAGCTGAAATTTAAAATTGTGCTGTATTGTGTGCAATGCTGATGTGTAAAAAAACACATCATACATATATATATATATATATATATATATATATATATATATATATATATATATATATATATATTAGAGCTGTCAAGCGATTACATTTTTAAATCAAATTAATTACATGATGTGTTTATTAATTAACCGCAAATTAATCGCTGATAAATTAACCCCAAAAGATAATTTAAAGTCATTATTGTGTTAAATGAGAAAAGCATCAAATAGACATTATAAAAAGTAGCTTAAGGGACCGTTTACATGACACCGCTTTTAACTAAAAATGAAAAACTTCATTTACACAACAACAGCGTTTTGGTGGCCTGAAAATGCAAACTCTTGAAAATGGGTTTCAAAGTGCAAGTTTTTGAAAACAGTCTCCGTGTAAACACGAATCTGTGAAAACAATGACACATTCAGTCTATAGTGTTTCATCGCCATCTAATGGCCTGCCAGCAGAATACAGCGTTTTTAGTCATTTTCATGGATTCGTATGAATGGGGATCGTTTGACAATGGTGTTGTCGAAGGAAAAACTTCTCCATTTTAAGCATATCGTTGTCGTGTGAACGTACCCTTAGGAAGAAATATTTTATTTGATTCAACAGAATTTATTACACAAACCGTTTTCTCAAAAACGTTTTTTCTCCTGCTCTGAGTCAGAAATCTCCACTTCAGCAAAACTTGCATACACCAAACTTTACAGTTGTATTCCCATCTATATTCTTAAGGTTTTTACAGAGGTTGATATATAATTTGCCTGATTTTAAATAACATTTTATTCCTAAAAAAATGGTGAAAATAGTTTTTTTATGGCTGTTGATAGTATTTTCTGATTTATGGAGTGATAAAAATAGATATCCAAAATTCCCTCTGTAAAAACTATAATTATATAGTGAATAAAAATATAATAAAATAACTAAAAATTATATACATTTTGTTATATACATAACAAAAAAAGTTAAATATTGAAATATTATTAAAAAAAACTAAACTAAAAAATATTAAAAATATATTATACAAATATAATAAAATACTTAAAAATAATTAAAAAAAATGTTTCAGGTCTCACGTTGTTCATTTAAATAATTTAATTTTCATAATCTTTTTTAATGAAACATTTAAGTAATTGTTTAAAATAAATATAGTAAAATTTGTTAAAATATTATAAACTAAATAATAATGATAAAAAATATTATATTTAAGTAATATAAATATTTATATAAATATTAATTTATATTATAATTTTTTTCTGGCTGTTGATAGTATTTTCTGATTTATGGAGTGATAAAAATAGATATCCAAAATACTGTAAAAACTTTTGAATTTAATGTCAAAAAAATTAAATGAGAATTTTGAACCTGACTTCATCCAATATTCAGATTTTTGCTCTAGAAATGTATGCAAATCAGCACAAATCATTTGCATATTTAAACATAACAATTCTGAAAACTTGTAATACAAATTTTTTTTGAAATTTTTAATGTAATCAATCAGCTGAGGAAGTATGGTGATATCTATCTAATTAGTTGATTTTTTTTCTTACCCTATTCACCTGGAGTGTCTCGCCTTAATATGGAAATATATATATATTTTTTTTATGAAATTATACTATATAAGTTGTTCATTCATTCGATTCGTCCATTATGAATGAGCCATTGAATCATTGGTTCACTGCATTAATATATATATATATATATATATATATATATATACATATACATATATATATATATATATATATATATATATATATATTTAAAGTATGTCTGTAATGTGTTTGTAATCTCTCTCTCTCAGCGAACAGCCTTCAGAGTCCATATAAAAAGCTCAAGGAGGCGTTATCGTCCGTGGAGGCCTTTGAGAAACACTATCTGGTGAGAGTTTAGTCCTTTAATCTGTGTGTGTTTACTTTAGGTTTATTTTTGACATCATTTATGAGAGTCTGTCTCTGATCAGGAGCTGTCTCACGCCGCTATGGAGATGTACAGGGCGATCGGCCGGCTGCGTTCGGCTCGGCTGGTTGGGAAGAGTCTGGCTGAGTTCTACATGTGAGCATGACTGAAAATCCCTGAAGGAAGGGAGATGGGCTGTACAAGTGCATGATTAATCAGATGTGTGTGTGTGTGTGCAGGAGGAAGGGAGACCCTCAAAGTGCTGAGAACTTCCTTCTGGATTCCCTGAAGTCGTACGTGTCCGAGAGCTGGAGTTTACCGCTCACACACACACGCAGACAGATCGCAGAGTGTCAGAAACAGCTGCAGAAGATGGACGAGTATCCTTCACACATCTCTGATCACATGTTAATGATGATCATGCCACGTGTTTTTAACGCTTGTACAACCAAAGACCGACTCGTCTTAAAACATGTTCCTGGTCTTACTGTGAACTAATAAAGGAGAAATGACAGATTCTGGAAGTAAAATGATGTTGTTTCCTGCTGTCAGAAGTGAGGTCAGGTTCCTGTGGTTGTGTGTGTTTTCTTTGACGGTGTGTGTAGATACCTGCAGACGAGCGCTCTGCTCGCCAGCGACGCCAACCTGAGCGATGAAGAGAGGAAGCACTTCTGCCAGGAGATCCTGACCTTTGCCAGCCAGACCGCAGAGAGCAAAGGTCAACAGAAAGGTCAGATTTGTGTTCAGGGTGTGTTTACCACAGCTGTCAGGCTGCAGCAATGACAAAAACACTGTAGAAGTGTCATAACGGCACACTTTATTCCAGGTCACATGACAGATTTGAGCCAGGAATGCTGTTCTTATGTTGTTGAAAGATAATTGTTCCTTTAAATAATGAATAATTAAATAAAAAGTCACTTTTTTAATTAAAAAAAAAAAAAAATTTTTGTCTTGCTCTTTGCTCACAGACGGAAGTTGCTGAGAGTTTCATCAAAGATTATAAAATTTTAAAAAATATTTTAAATAAATAACATTATAGAATATAATAGAATAACTAAAAAGAAATGTAAATAATTATAAAAATATAATAAAAATCTTAAATCTAATAAATTAGATAGATTAGAATAATTACAATAAATAAATTATTTTATATATATATATATATAATATATAATCTCGGGTCTCACGTTGTTCATTTAAATAAAAGTTTCATTAAAAAAGATTATGAAATTTAAATAAATAAACATAATTGTTTAAAATAAAGATCAGTAAAATATAAAAATAAAAAATTATAAAAGATATATAAGTAAAATAAAATATTATATATAAATAGTTATGTAGTGAAATATTATAAAAATATAATAAAATAACTAAAATTATTGTTATACATAACATAAAAAAATAATTAAATAGTGAAATATTATAAAAATACAACCAAATAAGTAAAGATATTGTTATATACATTACATTATAAAAATATAATAAAATACTTAAAAATTATTAAAAATAATTCGGTTTCATGTTGTTCATTTAAAAAAATGTTTCATTAAAAAAGATTATGAAAATAAAATTTAATTAATTGTTTAAAATAAATATCAGTAAAATTTGTAAAATATATATATAAAAAAATCTAAATAAAAAATAATAATATATAAGTAGTATAAAACATAAATTTATATTATATATACAAATATAAATAATTAAATATTATAAATATTTTAATATTATAATATTAAATATGAATAATAATATTATTTAAATATAAAAAAAAAATGTATTAAAGTAGCTAAAAAATATTGTTATATTTATATATATATTAAAAAAGGTCAATTTATGTTATGATAAACGGACCACAGTTACCAGGCTACATAAATGACAGACTCAATGAAATCATGCTATCAGTACTAATCGTGTGCTTTATTTCAGGTCACATGATAGAAATGTGTCAGGAAAGCTGTTGTCACATGGTTGTGTCTGCAACATTCTTGTCTTTCTCTTTTCCCTCAGACCCGCGTGTTGCTCTGAGCATGAGTTCGTTCACTCAGCTTCACGAGTTGCGTTTCCGTCCCGCCTCGGCGCTGGTGCACGTGGGTGCCGTCCTGCAGCTGGAGCTGCATCTGTGCAGTCTGATGCCTGTGCCCGTACGGGTGGAGCAGCTCGCCGCCAGCGTCCACTTCGCCGGGGAGCAGCCCGGCACGACGGCTCAGAAACGAGCCGCTCAGAACCCGGACGGCACCGTCACGTTCCCGGCGGCCAGTCCGGTGTCGGCGTCTCCGGCGCTGGAGCTCTGCGAGATCCAGGAACACAGTCCGTCTGATAACTCGCTGAACACCGCCGGCGTGGTCTGTAAGAACATGCACCTGCTGATGCGACGCCACGACAGCACCACGTCCCTCGACACGCCCATCACTGCGCCGTCTGCCCTCGCTATGGATGATGGAGCGCAGATGCTTAAGGCTCATGATGTCACACTGTTGCCTGGCAACAACAGCATCGTCTTCACCGCACCAGTGAGAAGAAACCTTTAATTTGATCTGATTATAGCAGGGTTTCCCAAACTGATGAAAAGATCATCATTAATTAATCATAAAAATGTAACATTGAAAATATTTCTCTAAAAAATAATTAAAATGTTAAATTAAAATAAATAATTGTACAATATAAACACTCATAGTAAAACACTTTCTGAAAAAATTTAATTCTAACATTAAAATAAATCATTTTAAAGTAAAAACACTAAAAATAAAACACCTTCTGAAAATGAATTAAATCTTAAAAATGTCAAATTAAAATAAATTGTAAAATATAAACAAAGAAAAACATTTTCTGAAAATGAATTAAAGTGTAACATTAAAATATTTTTTAATAAAATCCCTACAAATAAAACACTAAAAATGAAATCATAGAAATGTAAAATTAAAATAATTTCAAAATAATACAATTTTAGAAAGTTTTTTTCATTGTTTTTATTTTACAATTATTTATTTTAATTTGTAATTTAAGATTCAATTAATTTTTAGAAAGTGATTTTTAATGTTACATTTTTATGATTTTAGAAAGTTTTTTTCATTGTTTTTAAATCATAAAAATGTAACATTAAAAATGAGTTTCTAAAAATCAATTAAATCAGAAAATCTTAAAACAAATATTTAATATTTAAAAATAAAACACTAAAAATGAAATAATGGAAATGTAAAATTAAAATAATTTAAAAAAACTTTCTGAAATTGTATTAAATCATAAAAAAATCACTTTCTAAAAATTAATTAAATCTTAAAAATGTCAAATTAAAATAAATAATTTAAAAATAAAAACCCTAAAACAACCACTTTCTAAAAATGTTTTAAATCAGAAAATTTTAAATTATATAAATTATTTAAAAATAAAACACTAAAAACGAAATCATGGAAATGTAAAATTAAAATAATTTTAAAATAAAAACAATGAAAAAACTTTCTAAAATTGTATTAAAGCATAAAAATGTAACATTAAAAAAATCACTTTCAAAAATCTACTTAAATCTTAAAAATAACATTAAAAAATAAATCATTTTGAAAATAAAAAACACTAAAAATCAGAAAATATAAAATAATTAAAAAAAAAATAAAGAATAAATTCTAATAAAATTAAAAAAAAAGTATATATAGATGTTTTAATAAAATAATTAAATAAAAGTTATAATAAAATTTTAAAATAAATGATTATTTACATTATATAAATTTATTTGTTTAAAATATTTTAGGTAAAATGTTTCGACTGACAAAACTGTTATATTTGGGAATCTCTGGATTATTGGATATATTTCACATAATCATGTGATAATCACCACCTTTTCATGTGATTTCATTAATCTAAAGCATAAAATGAATCCCTGATTTTCTCAGAGTCAGAAGCCCGGCACGTACACTCTCCGGCAGCTGTGCGCCACGGTGGGCCGCGTCCAGTTCGTTCTGCCTCATATTTACCCTGTAGTTCAGTATGAGGTTTACTCCCAGGAGCCTCAGC